>NW_015505490.1:150108-165139 GCF_001515645.1 Sinocyclocheilus grahami
TATATATATATATATATATATATATATATATATATATATATATATATATTGACAGCACAGTTTTGAACAGTGAGAAGAAAATAAGTCCGCATATAATTTTTTGGGGGTGTGACAATTTAATAATAACAATAATTATTTGTTTTGCAGTTGTATTGTTTATACAACTGTAAACTTTTACAATTAACTGAACAATTCATATTTATATATGCTGAGCTCCAGAGATGTGGTCGGGAGATGGGAGAAAGTTGTAGAAAGTCAACCATCACTGCAGCCCTCCACCAGTCGGGGCTTTATGGCAGAGTGGCCCGACGGAAGCCTCTCCTCAGTGCAAGACACATGAAAGCCCGCATGGAGTTGTGAGATGGTGAGAAATAAGATTCTCTGGTATGATGAGATCCAGATAGAACTTTTTGGCCTTAATTCTAAGCGGTATGTGTGGAGAAAACCAGGCACTGCTCATCACCTGTCCAATACAGTCCCAACAGTGAAGCATGGTGGTGGCAGCATCATGCTGTGGGGGTGTTTTTCAGCTGCAGGGACAGGACGACTGGTTGCAATTGAGGGAAAGATGAATGCGGCCAAGTACAGGGTTATCCTGGACGAAAACTTTCTCCAGAGTGCTCAGGACCTCAGACTGGGCCGAAGGTTTACCTTCCAACAAGACAATGACCCTAAGCACACAGCTAAAATAATGAAGGAGTGGCTTCACAACAACTCTGTGACTGTTCTTGAATGGCCCAGCCAGAGCCCTGACTTAAACCCAATTGAGCATCTCTGGAGAGACCTAAAAATTGCTGTCCACCAACGTTTACCATCCAACCTGCCAGAACTGGAGAGGCTCTGCAAGGAGGAATGGCAGAGGATCTCCAAATCCAGGTGTGAAAAACTTGTTGCCTCTTTCCCAAAAAGACTCATGGCTGTATTAGATCAAAAGGGTGCTTCTACTAAATACTGAGCAAAGGGTCTGAATACTTAGGACCATGTGATATTTCAGTTTTTCTTTTTTAATAAATCTGCAAAAATGTCAACAATTCTGTGTTTTTCTGTCAATATGGGGTGCTGTGTGTACATTAATGAGGAAAAAAATGTACTTAAATGATTTTAGCAAATGGCTGCAATATAACAAAGAGTGAAAAATTTAAGGGGGTCTGAATACTTTCCGTACCCACTGTATATATATATTATTGTATTATATTAAACCCTTATTGCAAGGGGATCACTATATTTTGGGATCCTTTTGTACTAATCAACTAGTCATTCATTAATTAATGAGGTCAACTAGTTGAACTTGATTTTTCTTATCTATAATTTTTTTAGTTTTTATATTTTTAGTGGCGGTACTGTGCTTACAGTATCTTGTTAGGTTTGCACATTAAAACCCTCTCTGAAAAGCAGTGTTTTGAAATGCATCCCGCTGATATAGCCATACTCATTCAGATGGATGTCTTTGGCTGTTGGATTGCATCTTGCGGAGCTGTTGAGCGTCCCACAGTGAGCGTCATATTTTTAAGCGTCATAAAAAATAGTCCAAATTTGAACCGATTGTCTCACGACCCCTGCGTTCGGTCCCATTTCCCCCAGTTTTTCAACACAAGAACGCATCTTATGTAAATGCCCCCTATAAGCAACACATCTGATCAAGATCAAAAGGTCAACTACACTGTTAAAAATAAAGGTGCTTCACGATGCCATAGAAGAACATTTTTGTCTAAATGGTTCCATAAAGAACCTTTAACATCTGAAGAACCATTCTGTTTCACAAAAGATTCTTTGTGGCGAATAAAGGTTCTTGAGATTATAAAAAAGGTAATAAAGAGATGGTTCTTTAAAGAACCTATGACTGAATGGTTCTTTGTGGAACTAAAAATGGTTCCCTTTCAGTCGGTCACTCTCGACGTCATGTCGGAGGACCAACGAATTGGGATCTCGCTTAGAGGGACCAATCTACTTAGAGTGTAAACTAAACGAGCCAATGCACATTGGCATGCGATTATTGCATCCAGCTGCTGTTGATCACAGCGTGAGTATAAGTAGGCAGCAGATGCAGAGCATATTCAGCTGTAACCAAGACGTTCTTCTATGGCATCGCTTGAAGAACCTTTTGAAGCACCTTTATTTTTAAGAGTGTAGTCGTTCAGGCAACCCACTGACAAGTAGATTTTGAAAATACGTAGTTATGCGCATGCCTACTTTTAGCATGGTCAACTCTTGCTTTAATCAGCTTTTTCTCTTACTGCAGAGTTCTTCTCTGCTCTTTATTAAGACATCACGCTGTCAGGATTTCATAGGAGCTTATTTTTACAACAGCACGTTTTTAGATGGCTCCATCTCCTTTGTGCCTCTGGTAAGTGGCATATTTCTGGAAGAAGCGCTTATCCTGACTGCGTCGCTCTTTTAAGCTGGGCTTAAGGAAGTTATCACACACTTTCCTCCCACTGCAAAGAGACAACAGATAAAAATAGATGGCACCAATGCTAGTTAATGCCTGTTGCCCCAGACACATGCATTTGCATTTCTTTTATGTGCGTGTATTAGTGTTTGTGTGTGCATGTGTTTTTTTCTTCCCCCCCCTCTATTCCATCATCTGTTTCCCTTTTTCCTCCCCTCATTTTTCCCCTTGCATTGTGTCTTGTGTTTTGGATCCTCTTGGGGTTCAGTGTGCTTTTTAGGAGGGGTGGGCAATCCAGAGATCAACACTGAAAGGCAACAGTAGACAATTGGGTAATTAAAGTTTTGGAAAGGCAAGTCTTTTCTGTCTGTATTTTCTTTCAGGCCTTTTTGAAGAGTGCACCGGCCTGTCTGCTCTATCAAGGGCTAGGTATTGAGTACAGAGCTGTAGGGCAGCCATCTGGCCCGAGACCACTCCTTTCGTCCTGTGAGAATGCTTCGACTTTTACTCTCTCTCTCTCTCCCTCCCAAACCAAATCAAACCAGGCGGGGTCGAAAAGAACAGAAAAAGACTGCTGCTGATTTTCTCGAGTCTCAAGACTCTCTCATCCAATCGGCTTGCTGATAAGACGTGAAATCTTTAATTAATTAATCTCACAAAAATATTTTCTGCTGCCAGAGCAGGGACTTAAGTGTTATTTACTGTTGGAAAGACCCTGTGACTTGGTGCTTAGGGCTTTTCATTGGAAAAGATCAGATGCTCGTGCTGTTGCTATGATACTGCAAAATGGTCAGCTCAGTTTTAAATGAAGCTTTTGGACTTTTGAAAATATATTTAAGCACATATGAATGATGAAATTAAGTGATATTCTGTGTAATTAAAGCTTTTTGATATGCTGGATGGATGACAGTCCTGTGTGTGGCACATGAATAATCACTCAAAAACACAAATTCATGCAAAGTGGAACCCCAACATTACTCCATTCCTGTTATTTGGGCTTTTTACGGTATAAAATATTAGGTTTTACTGTATTAAGATAAAGAGACAAGGCCAACACTAAAGAACTTTTTGGCAAAGTGCATCAACAGTTGATAATTAGCATCTGAGGCATTTGAGTTTATGCAAAAACTCTTTCAACATTCGATAATTGAATGCTTAACAATAAGAGGAAGCAGTTTATTTTAAAGCCAACTGCATCTATCAACATGAGTGCTAGTGAAACAAATTGTAAAATGGCCCTCAAGGATAAATAGCTGTACAAAGTAGTAAACAAACCTCAAACTTGGCACAAATCAAAAATAAGGATTTATAGTGTCTCAAGATTTATTTTAGTGTAAATGAAGAGCGAAACTTTGTGTCAAAGTTCATGAGGCTGCTATAAACTGGACTACTACTTTGCTCATTCCATAGCATCCACTAAAGCTTTTTATTATTAAATAATGTATAAATATTTTTCTCGTAGGTGGTACATATGCTAATTGCCTTTTGAAAACCGTGTCTATATGTTCTTTCTCTTGGCTTGCATTTAATGAGGCCACAGTGAGAACATCACAAGATTGCATTAGGTCACTAAATGCATTACTCTAGACATAAATGAGATACACTGTATACTTTATGATTACTTTCAAGCTATTAGTGGATGCTTTCAAAATAATTGATTTTGATGACTTCTACTTAAGTAGGCCACATTTTTGAGGGACTTTTTTTATTGACTTTACACATCAATTGTATACATTTCCTTTACCTTTTTTATATTTTAGTATTTCATCAAGATCACCAAGTACAACTGTTGCTAATGTTGCTTTTAAAATGTCTAGCCTGAAGCATAGAACAGCATCAGCATATCTAAACATCTGTAAATGCTAACTGTTGAGCTGTCAGAATTGGCAACTTTTTGCGGTCAGGTTTATAGTTATGGATACCGCACACTGTCTTACTCAGTCATTAAAGTAATGCTTTAGATTGCATTTATATTAACTCATCGCATACATTTCTGCTTGAAAGGTTCCATTAGCCAGTTTAAAATAATTATTAAGTCTAATCTGATTGGCTCACTACATTTTGGCCTAAAATTAGATGATACGTTTTGCCTAGTTCAGAACCATCATCAAAGTGTCTGGGCTCAGGGGCCTGTTGAAAAAGAGGCTTTAATGTCCTTAGTAAATAGTGATCATGGCTGTTTTGACAGAAGGTCAGTCAGAAGATTGAGTTCAAGGCTAGCACAGTTTGAGGCAGCTCTGCATCTTTGTCATGCAGCTGTACGGCTTTAATTCAAGGCTTAAGCAGGAGTTAGTAAACCATTGACACATCCTTTAAATGCATATGAGGGATTTGTGCCAAAGCAGGGGGTTTTTTTCCTTCCTTTTTTTGCTCAGGGTTATTAGTTTACACATGTTGCTGAATGTTTAGCATTGCTAATAACACATTAGCAGCAAATACTGTTTAAACAGAACAAGTTGCTATATGTGAATGCACAATACATGAAAGCGAGCTGATTTTAGATATATGAGCAGTCTACCTCTCAAAGCAATACATTTGCCTGTGCCTGACGTTCACCCTTTGCATCCCATACATTCCAGGTTTACAATGATTAGCAACAGAAAGCTAACGGCCTTGCGACATATATCCACACGTGCTGTCAATAACATATACAGTACATGAGATAATAGTGGCTGAGTGCTAATATAAAGAAAGAGAACATATGAATGTATTGAGAAATACAGATTATTGATGCTTGCTTTGTATGTGCCTCTTCTCTTCAGTGTTCTGTTACATCTGTAGAGAAGGACGAATAGTTCATAACTGAATAATTCAGCTGCCTGATTTTACAGTCATTCGCATGAGGATGAGGAGAGCAAGCTTCAACATGAATATGACTATTTGAGTCTTAAGACGAAATTATCCTGCATATAAAAATATCTTGTTTTTTCATCAAATTAATGCCAATAAGGCTCATTGCAGTGTTATTTTAGTACTATTGAAATACTATTATAATTTTTTTTAAATATTTTGAATTAGTTTCTTTTTGTTTTCCTTTTCATTTGAAAGTTATAGCCATTTTTGTTGTTTTATCATTTTTATTAGTTACTTTTAGTAGTTATGTCTATTTAGTTTTTTGTTATTTCCATTTTAATTTTTGTTATTTTAGTATGTCATGTTAAACTAAAGAAACTGAGAAATGTTGCAACTAGCTGAAATGTTTATTTTGTTATATATATTTTATTTCAGTCCGTTTTTATTTCAAGTTGGTTTTAGTGGTTTTTAGTATGGTTTTAGTTTCAGTCAACAATAATAACCCTGGTCCAGTGTTGTTTGGAGCCTAAAGTCCAAGTCTTTTTGTTCCACAGAAAGTCATACAAGTTTGGAACAACATAAGTTGAGTAAATGATGACAGAGTTTTCAGTTTTGGGTGAACTGTCCCTTTGTAGCCACAGAGTGCATGTGCTTTGTACATTGGATTTCATTATGTAGATGTACAGTGTCTTACTGAAACTGTTTGTTTCACCAAAAGGATTTTTTTAGACAAATGCAGGCATGAGTTACTAGATAAAACACTATAAAAAACTTCTTTTTAGCTCATTCCTGAAATATTTTACAACTCACTCCAGCTCTTCAAAAATGTTCCCATCTACTAGAAATGGAAAACGTGTTTATATGTAAGCACAGCCAACATCTCCTCTCCCGTGTAGCAGTTCACTTCTCCATGGCAACAGTAATTACCATGCATGTCTGTATTGATGAAGCGAAAAGTGCCATTTCTGTAGAATTATGCACTTTTTTATAGTCAGAAAAGATTCACTTTAGCTTGAGAAATAACAGTGAAAAAATAACAGTTTTTTTTTACTTTTCCACTTATAGTTTGATGTTTCTGTCAATGTAAACATGTTTGGATTGCAAGAGCCTTTGTTTTCCTGATCTTTTACTCTCATGATCACATTCCATGCATTGATATTTGGCAATGTATTATTTTTGCATTTTTGTATTTTCTAATCAGATCGTTCAATACTTTTTTTTTTTCCTACAGGAGTAATTTTTCTCCTCAATCAGTGGTGGTGATTCTCAGAGTTACAATACTTTTCCCCTCTTGATTAGAAAGCGGAGGAAGGAAGTCTGGGCAACTTCACAGCAATTGCAACCACAATGGCTCGTTACTTCCCGAACAAAACACTCCGTACACATCCCATGA
The DNA here is from genome assembly GCF_001515645.1 of Sinocyclocheilus grahami. Lineage (NCBI taxonomy): Eukaryota > Metazoa > Chordata > Actinopteri > Cypriniformes > Cyprinidae > Sinocyclocheilus > Sinocyclocheilus grahami. The sequence continues at coordinate 156,684 of NW_015505490.1, forward strand.
GGTATATTTTTCATATACTCACTGTAATGAGTAATAAATCAGGCCAAAAACTGGGAAAACAGTTGTTAAGCAGTTTATTGAAAGTTAGACGTTGTCGTCAGTCTTTGAGCTCTAAAGCTTAAGTACCGGATGAAGCAATGTCATAGTCATTGCCCCTCTGTGGCTTTCAGCTGCACCCCATCGCACCTGCACTTTCCTCTCAGGCAGGTTTCCTCCTCCCCTCACATCTGGGCCCCTCACTTCAGATTCCTGGCGTGCCTCTCCCAAAGCTCGGCATCCTTCAGCCTGTCTTGCGTCAGGATCGAGTAACACAAATTAGCGTGTCCTCAGACAACCCATGTACATTTAAACTTGGGCCTCTCATGCTGGCAGGGACTTCAACTCTATCTGCCAGTGCTCTGCTTGCAGCTGCAGTGCACTTAGACTGTTTGTATGTACCAGCCTCCCCCCCACCCAAATCGAATTCCATTCATATCCCCCAAAATAACTCTGCTTAATTGCCCACACTGGGCAACGATGAGAGGATTTATCACCGAGATTGATTTTATGTGCAATGAGGCCGTCGGTTAAAAGAATCAATTGACTGATATTGTTGAAGCCCACATTAGTAGGACAATTAGAGGACTTGATGGGGCACTCTATCCTCCTGTCTCTGCATGCTCGAAACCATCTTTTGTCATCAGCATAACAACAACTTGATCGTATCACACAGTGTTTGCAGTTCATGGAAATGTATAATTGTGATACATTCTCTGGAGAATCTAATTAAATTTGCACTTTATTGCTGATTCTGAGATTGAAGAGTTACCTTGTGAATGGCCAGATTGTGGGAATGTGGTATCAGACTGTGGCTGGATCAGCCCGGGCATGACTCTAGAGACCCAGTGTTTGTTTCATGGCATGTAACACTTGATGAGCAGCTCAGCGCTTTCCCAGATATGCAAAAGGAATCAGAAAGTCCATCATTTATTAAGTTCTACACATCCTCGCCCCTTGGTTCTTTGTTTATTAAATATTATGACTTGATTTGATTATGCTTTCAGCTGCCAGTAATAGTAGCAGCACATTAATGCATGATTCTATTCTGCAGAATTCTCAGTCTCCGAAGTCTGGAAAAATTATTTCTCTTGTCACAGATTTTTAAAAAAGCATTACATGTAAATTAAAAAAAAAAATCACTTTCAAAATGTAAAGCTATAAAAAAATTTCAATAGCATAGAAAAAAAATCTAAACTGTTGTGTAGATCCTAAAATTTGTTGGAATGACTGTAAACACTCGTTACATACACTGTGCCATACTTTAAAATCTGCGTAAACGCACCATTTCTAGGTTTATACTGCCATTCACAATTTTGTAATACTTATTTACTTAAGGACACAATGATCAAAGGTGAGAGTTAAGACATTTATAATTTTAGAACAGATTTTAACTTTAAATAAATATTGTTATTTTGACATATCTATTTGTCAAATAAATAATAATAATAATTTGTCAAATAAAATTCTCACCCCAAAGTTTTGAAAGGTAGAAAGGTAAATTATTTCATATTGATTAATTTCATATATAATATATCCTAACCACATATTTAATATCTTTAAATATATATATATTTTTTAAACCATCTAGAAATATTGAATATCATACAAAGGCTAAAAATATTATTTTTATTTATTTTTTTATTGTGCCTTTATCATTCAGTGCTAATCACCATTCCTATTGGAAGTATAAATGTGGTGTGAAAACCTTGCTTTTAATGATAAAATTAGATATTTCATCTTTATTTTGTTACAAAATTGGTCTTAAATTCTTTTTAAAATATGTATTTTAAAAGTCTTAAATTTCATTCCCTTAAACATGCAGATACCCTGATAACTACCTGTCTAACCAGCTGGTCGGTCCTGTTGCAGACAGATCTTCCCAAATGCGCTCCCCAGGCCGCACCACATGTGCCAGATGTGAGTCGTCTTTGTGCTCGACGTCAACCCCAGAACATGCAAAGTTCATTACTTTTTTGTTACTTGTTACTTTTTACTCTCTTTTTTTCTTTTCTTTTTTTCTTTCTTTATTTCTTGAGGCTTCCCCATCCTGATGACTTTGCGGCACATTTTGCTTGCAATTGCAATTCATATCCAGAGAAGAAAGTTCTTGGCAGAGCTTCAAACAAATACTGTATGAGTTTCCACTCTTGATTAGAGCAAGGCCGGGTGAGGGGATCAACTCTTGACAGGACGGTTGTTTGATATATTTACAGCGCAACAATTACAACGCATAAGACTTAGAAGATTTTGAGATGCACGCTTTGGTGACATTTCGAAAAACTTGGCATATTCTGTTAATTATTGTTAATACATTTCCTTTTCTAATCATTTTGTTTACAAGGACATGACATGTCAAGGGACTTGTAAGGGTTTTCAACTCCAGACAGATGTTTCTTATAGTCATTATTAGATAAACAAAGACTTCCAGCCAAGGAAATCACTACAGTTTGAAATGACATATATCTCCATAACCGTATCTGTGACATCTAACTCATGAGTCGTGCTGTATTTCTTTTGTCTCAACACCCGATTTAGTGCAAGCTAGACCTGCTGCAGTATATTTTACAGATCTTAAACGAATCTTGTGTTTCATAAATCAAATTATTTCAAGTTATTCTTCATTTCTGCCTATTTCATTATGTCACGATGAAGAACTGTGTCCGGCCTTCTCTGTTTAGAGCTTTAGCAGGAGAAAGAGAGGGAGTGAGTGTAAGTTTGTGTGTGTTGTCTTTTTCTTATGCTGAAGACAGACTGGGGATGTCAGGTGCATGATGGGAAGTGGGTTCGCAGGGGACAGCAGTGTGGCGTAGGGCCAGAATCAATTGGCGGTGTAATGAGATGGCTTGGTGCCAGGTTTCCATGGAGCTCACTTTTCCTGTCCTTCACTGGAGGATTTGTAAATTAAAGGGAGAGAGAAAGCTTGGGAGGGAGGCAGGAGAGAAAGGGAGAGAGGCAAACAGAAAGAAAAGGAGGGAGTGGGTGGCAGAGTATCAGCAAAAGGGCACAACCAAAGGAGGGGGCACAGAGCTAGACAGAGAAAGGTGCAACGATTTACAAAAAAGAAAGGGGGGATGCGAGACAGAGCCTTGGAATGCTGTAGCTCCAGAGAGTTCAGCACAGCACTATTCGCCAAAGATGACAGGGATTCGTAATGCACTCTGATGTCTTTCAGATATTTTTGGGTTTTTGATGCTGAACTCAAGCTTAGGATCTCAGAGATAAGGTGCACTTGGTGTAGAGATGAAAAGAAGGTCTTTCCTTTCGATTTCTGTGTGCCACACTGATACGCGATTTTCATTTCTGCGCCCTTGAGCCAAGAATCTGTCTGATAAAGCGTAATGAAATCAATGCAGTGATATGCCTCTCTTTAATCCAGCAGAGAAACGACTGTCATGATTATGCAAGAAACGGCTAATTAGCATTATAAAACATAATTTATTTTGAGAGTAATTCACTTTTTGACTCTATTATGAATAGCCTTGCGCAAGAAGATCTTCTTTGCTTATCATTATCACAGCTACACTTTTGAATGGTATGCTGCAAAATGGAAGGTTTTCTCACGCACAAAGGACTCTCGTCTTCTGCGGTTAATGAAGGTTTTTGTTTGTTTGTACAAAAGGTAACTTTTTTTCATTTAAGTGTGTAATTCTTCCACTCCAAGGGTGATTCGTTCCCAAAGATTCGTTCTTCAGTCTGACCATTTTTAATTTAGCACCAGCTTTCCTGCAGGCACCAAAATGTTGTTGTTTTTTTTGCATACCGTTTATTATTTTACATCATAATTCATCTGTTTATCCAGACTCGGATAATCTTTTTTACTCTGATAACAAATTTACAGCATTCATACTTTGTGGGCCTTAAAGTCTTTAAGCTGATAATTTATTTTAAATTAAACAAGTTTGCAGGAGTTGGAGCTATCCTTGTCTTGATGCCCGGCTTTCTGAATTCGGGGGAGTGGTGTGGACATTGAGGGTGCCGGCTGGGCCCGTGTTGGATTAGAAGCCTGAAGTATATTGACAGAGCATTGCGGTCAGTTGGGGACACAAGAGACTGTAACCCTCTGAGAACTACAGAGGAACCGGCTGAGTCATGGTCTCAAATCGGTTTCAACCAATCCTGAAGGGTGGATGAGACAGTGGTGGAAAAGAGTGGATTGTGTTGCAGTGGTTCATGGGTAGACGGGAACAAAGAGACTCTTCATGTCCTCTGAGCCTCACATGCATCATCTTGCATAAAGCTTGTTCTGGCTATACTGGGATACTATCCTCTTATTTCCCCAATGCATTCTTAAGATGTGGAGCATAGATAACAGAAAGCAAAGGAGAAGATGGTTAAACCTTACCGCTAATCAGAGCCAAATGACACTAATTGGTCCACCGACGCCATTTTCTCTTGACTGCAGACCGCATTGCAATGAAAACAAAACGCCACTTTGAAGCATTTTCTTTCCCACGAGATTAACAGTAATTAACTAGTATCACTGCTGGGCAGCAGGTGATGTCTCAGCCAGGGACAAGGGGCAGAATGGTCACGCTACATTTCTGGATGTAATTGAGAGACAGTTTACTTCGTATTTAACTTTTGTCAACAGTGCCATTTTTATTGATGCGCTAATATTGATAATTTATTTAAAATGCTGTGACTTAATCTAATGTAGAGACCTTGGTTTTGTAGTAGAGGCAGAAAAAAACAAGTACATGTGGTGGATGATGTACTGTAGTGGGGTACAAAATCTGAGTGAAAATGCCTCTGTCTTGCATTTTTAATTTAACTAAAAAAAAATTTAAATTCAAATAATAATAATAAAAATTCACTAAGAATTATGCATAAATTTCAACTACTTTAAAAAAAAAATATATATATACACACATACATATATATTGTCAGTGAACTACGGCTCTGTGTAGTAGATGCCGCTCCATCTGAAAGCACGTGGTGGATATTTACTACTAATCACCAGAAGCGGCTTTACTGACGAAATGTGCATGAAATTAGCATTTGATTTGTTTGCACAGCCCTACCTAGAAATAATGTGGAATCTGAAATGTTTTTTATTTTACATCAGAACTTTTCCAGTGTAAATCCTAGATTTTTGGTGTGATTTCAGAGTTTTGAACCTTCAAATCCCACTTGATCACTTTTTGGTGCAGTTTCTAGCTCTGTCTTTATATCCAACTGGTCAGGAGTGAGACAGAGAGACCGCTGGCCCGTTTGTCTGAGATTTTGGTTAATGCAACGGATTGGTGGAGCAGTGCCGCAGCAGTGCGTGAGTAGAATATCAGAGAGAGAGAGGGAGAGGCACAGAATTTGGAGGGGTGAGACATAGTGCCTTCATGGAGTCTGAAGGCATATGCTTATCACAGACACGCTGCACAATGTACACGACTCACCCTCCTTCCCTCCCTCACTCCCACCCTCCCACCACCATGCTGAGAGTCGAGTAGAGTAAGAGGCACTGGAGGTATTGCCTACAGTAAGCACTCTGGGGGAAACGCCACAGCGTGTTCACATGGCTTCTTGCCGTCCCCTGGGATACGGCACATACCCGCCGGGCATTCAGGTCTATTATGGCGCTTTTCCACTGCATGGTACGGCACGGTACGGCTCGGAACGGTTCACTTTTGGGGGGTTTTCCACTGGGAACAGTACCTGGTACCTGGTACTTTTTTTAGTACCACATCGGTTGAGGTTCCAAATGAACCGTACTGTTACCAAAATGTGACGTGTAAACTCTGTTGATCATGGATTGGCCGGAGAGAATCGTCACAACCTGCGTCAATGAACCTGCGACACAAACGCAACAGAACCGCTAGATTTTAAAGTGTTGTGTTTGGCATTGTAGCATCAGTGCTGAAAACATATTCAACTGCTGCCTCCTTCCACCACTGCTACTGGTGTTTTTTTGGTATATTTAGGTTTGTTGCTCTGATTTATGTACATCTACATAGCTCAGCGCTATATATGCAGACTACTGATCCTTAGAAGATGTGCCACAATAAGACCCTCTATTCTTAGCCGGCACACATTGATACTCTTTGCTGTCGCCCATGGCCCACTAGTAGTCAACTGTATTGCAATTAAAAAAATCTAATTTCACTAGAACATGTTGGAATAGATTGCTAGAAAGATATCAGACTAGACAAAAAAAGGAAACAGTGGCTTTCAATCATGTACCGAAAGTGTCAGTGTTTGCCGAAATGGCAAGTCCACCACAAAACAATTTCGACCCAGCAAACAATGGCACATGGCCAACGATACTCTTTCAGAAGCTGGACTGAACTGTAGATTAGTATTTATTTTTGGTGCAGAGAAGTCTTCCAAGAAGTATATGTGTGTGTGTTTTTTGGAGGTGTATGTGTGCGAGGGTGGGGGGGTCTGGTTGGGCGGGCGGGCGGTCCATCGGTCGGGCGGTCTGGGAGAGGGGAGCGTGAGGACTGCCGAGGAGTTGTTACCTGGGTTGCTCCTCTACAGCTGGGGGAGAGAGAGAGGCAAGCGGAGGAGACGAGGTTAAGGGGTGACTGGACTGGTGCACAACTCCATTTTCCTTTTTGCCGAATTTCCACAGTCGCTTCTTTCTTTTCTGTTTGCTTCATTCAACAGAGTGAGTGAAAGAGAGGGAGAGGGCTATAGAGAGAGAGTGAAAGAGAAAATCAAGCCAATTTTTTTTAAAGACTCGATCTTGGCTTTCTAACAAACAGATGTTGCCTGTCAGTTGGTCGTTAAGCAGGCACATAGATCGTACAATACTGAAGTTTTACTAACTTGCTTTCTCTTATTTATGGTTTTATTACAAGGAAAATCGATCTCTCATAAACATGGGAATGATTTTTTCCTAATCCGTTGTTTTTTTTAATATAATGTATTTTTCCCTCGCTTAATCCATTTGCTCGTTTCTATTTTTTCCTCTTTTTTTTTAGTTGCACATTTGTGTTTTGCACTTTCATGGGCCATAGTGGACATTCTCCATACCTTCTGCCAGTGCTGTAAGTACAGTGAGTACAATGAGACCTTTTGGAAACAGTAAACAGTCAGGCGGTAAGCATTTGATTCTTTCTATTTGGCATATTTGTTTACCACATTGATACACTACATTTTTCTGTGCATAATATTTGCCATTTTTTATCGTTATTGTAGCGGTCAGTGTAGTTGCTCATGGTATGGTGAGCAGGTTGGTGAGGCCTGGGCATGTTGTTGTGTTAATCTATGAAGTTGATCTAATGTAAAATCCTATATCCGTTCACTTTGGTTAAGAAACCTGACGGTTAAGAAACAAACACGGGGTCAATTCTCACTCCTGCTGACCACTTTTCAGCTGATTTTGAGGAGTCTTTCAACTTCTTGGCATAGCCCAACTAACATAGTTAAAGGATCTTGGCACCTACTTCAAAGTCAGTCTGATCATTTGTATTCAAGTAGTGGGAAACGGGAAGAGAACACGAACTGTCAGAAGCTCTTCACTAGAGGTGCGGTACCAGTCCAAATCGACCATCAAATAATTTCACACTGAGCCACGTCTTATTAATGGCACTGGGTTTGGTTTTGTGGGCCAGACTTACTTCACACATCTTTATTATGCTCAGGAGGGGTCTGAAACATTTGGATGCAGAAATCTTCTCAGTTTGAGAGAAATATCATTTCAATGTGATGAGACAATATACTAAATTTAGGCAATGTAGATAATTACTTTCATGCATAGTTCCTGTGAATGATGCAGCATTGAGGGCTTCAGCTTAAATTCATTTTTAAACATATAAACAGGGCTTTCAAACTCAGCCATTGTCAGTGCTGTATTTCAATGCTTGATTTTCTTAAAAAACAATTTTTAAAAGACACATTTTAATTGTTATAGAAAATTGTCAAGTAATCTGTATAAACAGCATTGTGTGGTCAGCTCGGGAAATGCAGATGTTTGGACTATAGATGTATTGACAGGTCTTTGATTTGACACTGCTCAGCTGTTGTCCTCTGTGGATTGGGCTCTGCAGGCCCATGAAACCTGGGCAGATGAAAGATGGTCTGATGGAACGGGAAGCTAGAAAAGAAAAGGTTTAGGCATGCTTTAGGGGTGGCATTCTCAGTATAGTGTTGCTTTTTCATAATTTTTTTAAACCTCTCTTTTTCTTTTATTCAAGATGAGCAAGTGCTTGAAGTTTCCTGAATGATTTAGCATAGCTGTGTGCTTAAACAGCTTGACGACTGTACGTTTGCAATACAATATTTTATTGCTTTGTGTATTCACCTTTAGCTTCACCTTATTAAACACTTTGCCACTTGTTACAGTGCCAATGGAAAAACACTTGTTTTTAGTTATTATATAGCTTAGTCATTTAATTCAACCGAATATATATATATATATATATATATATATATATATATATATATATATATATATATATATATATATATATATATATATA
>NW_015505490.1:165192-205549 GCF_001515645.1 Sinocyclocheilus grahami
ATATATATATTGAATCATTAAAAAAAGACAAATGTAAAAATATGAAATAGTAATGATGACAATATTTTCATATTTTAAAAAATGGCAAATAGTAACTTGCAAAGACAGTTTCGTTTATATCAATATAATAATATTAGATAAGATAATACAATTCTATCATGTATAATATAATTAAATTGAATATTATTATTAAATTCTTTAGGATTTTGTTTTGTTTGACTGTTTTGTTGCTGTTTTCAATTACAATTATTTTAAGATATTAATTTACTTTAAAATATGGATTCCCCCTTTCTTTTTTTCACATGTCTTTATTCTGTAGTTTTAAGATCACGCACTTAAAAAGACATTTATTCAGATCCTTCAAAGAAGGGTTGGCTATTGGCCAACTCGGACACACCTTTAGTTTCCTATTGTTCCCAAAATTCCTATCTGATTCCCCTTCTCTTTTGTCTTTCTGCTTTTAGAGTGTACTTAGATTGTAAGACAATGATTTAATTGCTTGTCTGACATGGAAATGGAAAAGCAGATATAGTGATAAAATCTCTGTCGTCTAGAAGGTTGATTTAATCTAAACTGATATTTGGTCAACCTTTTTAAAATTAGCATTATCTTCCAATAAAACAATATCAGAAGGAGTGGGTGTGATGCAGTCGTTAAAGCCATAACTGCAATCTACTCGTGAAATCACTTTTTGACCAGCCTTTTTAATTTACTTAGCTTGCAATATGGGTTACAGTTGGGGATTGTTTTTTGACACCTCTTGACTGTTCTTTTCACCTAACTTTAAACCATTTTTCTCCATATTTGGCTTTTCTGTGTCTTTAGGCACTCAATTTGAGAGACTTTTCAAATAGAGACCCTTTAAATGGAAAGGTTGCAGCTCTGTTCTTTTAAAGTATTTTCAGAAACTGCATTAGCTGGTGCTTGTATGATTATTAAAAATAATTTATTAAACATGCCAAAGCCATGATCTATAGCTAAGGTAGATACTATACAGCATAGCACAATTTTAAATAAAATCTTTAACAAATATTAAAACATTGTAAAAGAGCTCTATATGACAGCTAAACTAATTGTAATGTGTTCAAAGTAAATCAATATTTTGTATTTTATATATTTATTAGCAATGAAAGTTATCTATGTCCTCTCTTAAATAGAAAATATAATAATACTATCATTATTCTCTTTAAAAGTAATTGATAAAAGGCGTTTGAATGTACATTTGTGGTAGTGTGATTCTATTGTTGTCATTTTCATATTTTCATTAAACAAGGATTTTTTCTTCTTGTTTGCATGCTGTTCTTGCACTGTTGACTTGGCTTTTAGATACATAGCCCACAGGAGAGCAGTGAAGACTTGTCAGGAGTCATTTACAAGAATATGGTCCAAATATCTCAGTGTGTGTTTGAATGTCTCAGTTGATCTTGCCATTGTGGGGACATTTTCAATTGTATCCAATCATAATAGAAAATAAAGAAGCAGAGGCTTTTACCTGGGACCCATCAGTTTTCTTGATTGTTTGTTAGCTGAACCGTAAAACTGCAAATATGTTTTGCACCTCAGTGTATGAGCTGCCATTCCCATTTAAATATGCAATAGTCTCAGCATTGCAATATGCAGCCTGTTTGTGGAAATAGTACCTTTATATCATTGAAATTCATTTTCAGATTTAGAATGATTTGGTTTTATCTTCTATAATGGAATAGCTGAAGCCGATGGACGACTTCTGAACTTGTTTTTCTTCAGGAAGAAACCTGCCTGCTGACACAAACCCGTAGATCCGAACTTGTGGTGACTGTCCACACAAGCTTGTATCTATAGGTATCTGTCTGTGTGGCCTTCACACCTACTATTAAGGGCCTTGTTTTAAACCATCATGCACTCAGTAGGTACTGTAGCGTTTGAATAGTTTATTTAAACCGTTTACTACCAAGAAGGAGTGTCATCAAAATTAACATAGTCGATTTTCTTTCTCAGATTGATAGAGGGTCAACCCTGTTCGTCTCTCTGGGTCTCTGCGGTGCCCCCAGGCTGAGGTAGTAGGTTGTATAGTTTGGAGTAACATCACAGGAGATAACTGTACAACCTCCTAGCTTTCCCTGAGATACACACGCTCCTGCCTCAGCACCTCGACAAACAACCTTACTATCAGCGACATTTTCCCACCTGTGCAGTTTTTCATACTAAGGAGCTTTATAAATAAAAAGGAAATAAAACCATGGCATAAACAAAACATCTAATTTTATTTCCTGTAAAATGATTGAGCTGAAAAGGTGTTCTGTTGAACCAAAATGAGTCCCAGAAGCAGAAACTGACCAGGCACACAAAAGGCATTGAGGTAAAATATAGAAGTCCTGGTGTAATAGTTGTACTGACAGTATTTATTTTCTCAGCAATCAAGCAATTTTTTTATAGGGTCAGGTGAGAAGTGTTGTTTTTCTACTCTTCCATGTAATACAAAGTAGTCAATACCTTGGGTTCAGTAATATTTGTAATGTTTCGGGGAAAAAATTATTATGCTCACCAGGGCTGCATTTAAGCAAAAAAATGCATATCTTCATCAGTATTTTTTAATCCAATACAACTGTCTGAACATTCTTAAATCAAGATACATTTACTTGGGATGCAAATGAAGATATAAAGTTTCATGAAACTGAACTAAATGAAGTAAGCTTATGCTTAAAACAACAATAACGTCTTGGTTACGTATGTAACGCTTGTTCCCTGAAGGAGGGAACGGAGACGTCACGTCCTAATTCGTCCGTCATCGACGTGACTTCGAAAGTGACCGACTGAAAGGGAACCATCCGCTTATATGGGTCAGAAATATAATCTTGCTTCCCTTTGAATTAAGGTTATTTTTCTGCATTGGCAGATATTTGTTCTTGTTATAATCATAAACTGACTTCATTTTGATAAATTTTTCAGAAAATAAGACTTTTCTTATCTTCTTATCTTATGCCATTGTATGTCTCCAAATGTATCTTGATTTAAGAGTCTTTAGATATTTACACTGGAAAACAAGAAAAAAAAATACACAGAAAGAACATTTTTTGCAGTGTAATAAGAAGTTACAGTAGAAGTTACTTTCATATTCTAGTTTTTTTTAATAAATAAAAAATAGAGATTTGTAGGAAATTGCATTTTCAAACTTTGAAGCATTGTTAATACAATGCATTTACATTTAGATTTACATTTCCTTTCAGTTTATCCCTTAAACTTTCTTTACATGGTCTAAAAAAGGTCTTTAAAAAGTGTTCAATTTAACTTCATAACGCCTGCAGAGAAACCCTGTCAAGAAACATTTCTTATTATTAATGTTGAAAACTGTTATGCTGCATAATATTTTTGTGAAAACCATTATACTTTTTTCCTGGATTCTTTGATGAGTGGAAAGTTTAAAAGAACAGCATTTATTTAAAATAGAACATTTTCATTAACATTATAAATGTTTTTACTGTCATTTTAATTCATCTTACATTTCTACCTGATCTAACCCTTAAAAATGACTTTTGTTGATGTCAGGTTTATTCAGCAATAATATATTTATCATAATTTGTATAATATTATTAATAATAATCTTTTTCATTTTGAAAAAAAAGTAGCTAATAAGCTAAATTTGAGGTTGAGCACATTTTCAACTATCTGACAAAACATTTTTATATAATTTTGAAGCACTCTTGATCTTGCAATCATTTCACATGCTGACATGGTCTATAGTGATTAGATGATAAATGTATGAGGTTATGTCAGCTTAATGACTTAGTGTCACTTTTATATTCATGCATTATAAACTGCAACCCATTTAATTTTTTTTGTATCACGAGTGTGATACACGTAATATTGTTTTATTTTACTCATTTTATTAAACTCTTAATAGCAAAACCTTCAGCCATAATGTGTTAGCAGATCATGTCTACATAAAAAATTATTTCAGTCTTCCTTTACTCCTAATTAAACCTAGAAGCGCTCTCTTGATGAATCCTAAGGGTTTTCAAACTGTCCACAGTTTTATATTAATTACCTAAGTACCCAATTATATAGAATCACTTTGAATATGCCTTTTTATTAAATGCATTTTTTTCTCTCTTTTCTTCACTTTCCAAATGCACGTATGATGTACTAAACACAAGGACATTTCTTGGTTGCATTTAATTATAGAATCATGTTATTTTTGGAATATATTACACATTGAGCCAAACTGTCCAATATACTGAATCTTTAAAAAAAAATTTGGCTATCAGATTATATAATTTATGATTAAAGAGCAATGTTGTTTTTTTTGGTAGAGAAAATAAGGATCTTGGGGTAACAGCATTAAACCTGAACAGATACATTTACTAGTAGTGGGGATTTTGATTCATCCTAGTAACTCAAATCTTTTGATTCTTTTCACCAGGTTTGCTTAAATTTTAATTTACATTGCACTAAATGCAACAAATCAAATAACAATGTCCAAAAGACACTTCTGCCCTATTGCAGGAGTTGTTGAATCAATTTTTGAACAGTTTATACATAGTTATGCATTGTTTTTATACATAGTTATATTAAATATAGTATATATTATAGTTTATATAGTTATGGAAAATGTTTGTAGCATCATCACTTTTAAATCATTACTTTCTAACACTTACAGCCCAATGATGATGAAGAGTTTACTCTTCTGGCTTGCTTTAATCTTGGGGTTGATGGATGGAGTTTAGTCATCGGTTTTACTGAAGAAACAACTCTCAGATGATGTACAAAGTCCAATGTTTGTATTTACAGTCAAGTATGTCATGCTTAAAAGCACACTTTAGATGTTAGCAGCATTTTTTGGAGCAAGAATAAAGTACTGTACGTCACCTCTGATCCCTGAACAATGGAGGCTGAAATTGATTTTGCTGTTTCTATTAATGCCCGTGCTACCGCCGGACCTGTCATCATCTTACACCAGTTAAAAAGACAGATTACACTTAAAGAAAAATACAAACTAATATCCTTAATTGCCATATTAATGGCTTTTCAGCAAGGTAATAAAATGATAACACCATTTCAAAATTAAATATTAATCAGCAAGCATATTTTAATGATTACAAGCAAACATTAATAAAGCATTAATGAGAAATAATAGTAATTTTGTTAGGTTTAAAATATTTAAACATCACAGCCGTATATATATATATGTGTGTGTATATATACAGTATATATATATATATATATATATATATATATATATATATACAATTGGTGGCTGACTAAATACTTTTTTGCCCCACTGTAAGTGAGAAACAATGCGGCAAGACGTGCATTCAAATGAGAGAGAGAGAGACCGCAAAGCTAGACGTTTCTTCTTATATTAATTAACGTACTCTACGATTAGCTCAGTGAATAATTAAAAAAAAAACATAGACCCGGCTAGAACAAGCAGAGTGATACAAAATTGTGAAAGGGCGTTCCTGTAGCGATACCAGTACAATATCTCACGGTTCTCAACCAATCAGATTTGAGGACCAGATCGAACTGTTGTATAAATATATATATATATATTTATGTCAGTAGAGGCTGTCTGACTATACATTAACTTTATTTTTGCTCTCCTGTAATAGGATTCTAAGAGCAACATAATGCATGTATGTATATAGGCTCAGCGCACAAAGCTTGAGCAAGATTGAGTGAGATGTTATCTTCACTGTAGATCTTACTGGCTGGAGATTTCATGTGAACCCTCCCTTGCAGCCTCTACTGGAGTTCTGGAGCAAAAGGCTGCCCCCCAATGGTGCAGATTTTCACTGCCACACACACACACACACACATACAGTGGGGAAAATATTTATTTGATCCCCTGCTGATTTTGTAAGTTTGCCCACTTACAAAGAAATTAAGGGTCTGTAATTTTTATGGTAGGTTTATTTTAACGGATAGAGACAGAATATCAACCGAAAAATCCAGGGGAAAAAACACATTATATAAAGGTTAGAGATTGATTTGCATTTCAGTGAGTGAAATAAGTATTTGATCCCCTACCAACCAGCAAGAATTCTGGCTCCCACAGATTGGTTATGTGCCCATGTGGAACACAGATTAGTCCTGCCACTTTAAGTTACTCCTAATGTCAGCTCGTTAGGTGTATAAAAGATGCCTGTCCACACAATCTGTATCTTCCATTCCAACCTCTCCCACCACCATGGGCAAGACCAAAGAGCTGTCAAAGGATTTCAAGAGACAATATTGTAGATCTGCACAATGCTGGAATGGGCTACAAGACCATCAGCAAGAAGCTTGGTGAGAAGGAGACAACAGTTGGTGCGATTATTCGAAAATGGAAGAAATACAAAAAATAACCATCAATTGGCCTCGGTCTGGAGCTCTGAGCCTGCAAGGTTCCCCTGCTCAAGAAGGCACATGTACAGGCCCATTTAAAGTTTGCCAAAGAACATCTAAGGGAACATCTACAGGACGACTTCACCGCATTGAGGGGCAAATGGACAGGGCCATGTACTGTAAAATCTTGGACGAGAACCTCCCTCCCTCAGCCAGAACACTAAAGATGGGTCATGGATGGGTCTTCCAGCATAACAATGACCCAAAACATACCGACAAGGCAACAAAGGAGTGGCTCAAGAAGAAGCACATTAAGGTCATGGAGTGGCCTAGCCAGTCTCCAGACCTCAATCCTATAGAAAATCTGTGGAGGGAGCTGAAACTTCAAGCTGCCAAAATCCCTCCTGAGATGTGTGCAAACCTGGTGACCGACTACAAAAAACATCTTACCTCTGTGCTTGCCAACAAGGGTTTCTGCACCAAGTACTAAGTCATGTTTTGCTTGGGGATCAAATACTTATTTCACTCACTGAAATGCAAATTAATTTCTAACCTTTATATAAGGTGTTTTTTCTGGATTTGTTTGGTTGGTATTCTGTCTCTATCCATTAAAATAAACCTACCATAAAAATGACAGACCCTTCATTTTTTTGTAAGTGGGCAAACTTACAAAATCAGCAGGGGATCAAATAAATATTTTCCCCACTGTACACACTGAAACCGACAGCTCTACATTGCTTAGCATCTGATTCTAGTTTATGTATATTCTGAAAATGTAGTCTTTGATGTTGCTTTATTTCCCATCTTCCCATTAATTTATTTTTTCATATCTCCGCAGCAATACAACTGCGATAACGTGTCTCTTTTGCGTGTGCCTTTAGTCGGCCAGGAGGGTCTGTGTGCTGCATAATGTTAGCCTTGAAGCACAAATCCAAAGAATACCAGAGAACGGAGAGGGTCCAGAGCACAGAGGTTTGTAGTTCTCTGCACCTCTCCTTGCTAATCGCTGCCAAAGGAAAAGAGCTGTGACAAACAAACGGCTTTTTCAGCTCACATTCACAAATGTTCGTTTACCCTCTCTTCTATTATGAAAGCTCTCGAAAAGCTTCACGGACATGCTGCCTCACTCTTGTGCTGACATTCTAAAATACACAGGTTTAACTTAATCAAAATGCTTTGTGTCTGCCTCATCAGCTTAATATCATTTGGCCTATTGCATTTGGTAATTGTGAGACTATGCAAAGCTCTGAAGTATATGCTCTCAGGGCAAAGAATACTTACGATATGATCATCTTAGTCTCACAAGGTCTCTTATATTGATTTCCTTTTTAAACTGAAAATTCGAGCAGGGCATATTAAAGTTTTTTTTATTATTATTTATTTATTTTGGAAAACAGCCGGTAGACTTCAAATAAGTCAGCCATGAGCATGATTTGCAACTTGCTAGTCAGTGGTGAATGTTATTAGGGGGAGGGGCATTCTGAGAGAGAGCATTTGATTGGACAAAAATATGTGTAGTGCAGGATGAGTCATCAATATTTTTGCTTTTCACTAGAAGAAAAAGAGATATAGGATTACACTAGCTTTGTAGACTCAAAGCTAACACATACAGACTAAAAGCCACAAAACTCTCATTTTAATTTTATGGGGTCTTGATATACCACGTAATTACTCAAGTTGATAGTACGTAATGAGTATTATTGTAGTCCCGTATTATAAGTATCACTAAATCAAGTGTTTATGTTGATCCTAAAGAAGTACCTCTTCCCTTGCTCAAAGTCCTCATTAGAACTTCAACCACAATGTTTGTTACGCAAGGTATGAAGTACTACAATTACACTGCTTTGCTAATGGCCTTATATTTTACTTCTCTGGAGACACGTGTGCTAAACATAGCTGAAGTCATAATCTTACAGTGAGCACTTAGCAGTCTCTACAGCAGAAATGACTGGATTCAGTGTTTGAAATACTCTACAATTTTGCTGGGGTGGGCTCATAAACAGTGTATGGATTGCCATGAGAAACAAAATGCCATATCCTCTTAAAGTAAAAAAAATCACAATTGTCTGGTTGTTCCAAAAGCCCACACAGTGAACAAGTGCTGATCTCATTCAATATTTTTACAAGCAAACAATATAAAAAACTGTGACATTTAAAGAGCTGAGATTTTACCTTGAATATCCAATGTAATAAGCAGACACTGTATATGCATGCACACAATTACACAAGCACACTAAATACCTGGAAAATCATAGTATATTTGCTTTATTTCCCAGAGTCCTTTGCATGGTTGCAGGGAGTAGCTGTGCCTTTACCTGACCTGTTCTTCAATCTCCTGACAGCTGTCAATCTGTTTAACTCTTTTGTCATATGGAGTTGTCTTGAATGCATGTGTGCATGAACAGCTTTTTTTCCATGCACTTTCTGTTTGCATCACCATGCAGCAAATATGCTTTAATATGCTTTGCTAGGTCTTTAGCATGCATAGGTAATTGTGTGCACATATATATGCATGTGCGCGTGTCTGCTCGCTATAGGCTCTAGGCAGCAGCCGGCGCAGTCAAAGGCGGTCTAATATTAGCACCTCACTGATGGCTTGCTGTATCTGGACGAAAGAGGGTGATAAATGAGGATAGCAGTGGTGGGGCCATGGAGCCGAGGGGGGAATTTAAAAGGGATAGCATCTCCGTTTTACAGCCGAAAAGCCTACATGCATGTCCCGTCTGCATCAGAAAGGATATAATGCTCAATCTACATGTGACACCTAGAGATTAGCCAGAGACTACGAGATCATGAAGCAAGTGAAGGAAAGAGAGGAAGAGGGCAGTATGGTGCTGGTTTGCTTTCCCTCCACTCCGGTCGCTGATTTGATCCCATGCAGTGTTGTCCGTCGCTAGCCTCCCTATCTGCTCGGCTCGGGCTGCTCTCCCCCCTCGCTCTGCCCAAGCCTGGGGGAGCCAGTGGAGATTAAATGTAGCCTCTATAAGCCAAGCACATCATGTAGCTGTGTTTCTAGGGCCTCTCTCTCTCTCTCTCTCTGTCTTTCTCCCTCACTTTCATTCTCTTTTTAAAGGATAGTGTTTATGATGCCGGACATGTGATAGAGAAATTCCAGAATGTCAATGTCACTGGAAATACCAAAGGTAGGAATATTTTGCAAGTAAAAATTACAAAAAATAAATAAAAATCACAGAGTGTGAAAATCTATGCCTTTTTCGACACTATTTCTCTTTCTCCACCAACATCCTTCCCCCTTTGGGTTGATACTAAGGAGAAGTGGGCCTCTGGCTTTAAATGATCACAGCTGTGCGAGCAAATTAATGGATGATACTTCTCTGTTTCCCCCCCTTTCTACAACTTTTTTCAACATGGATTTATAAAGAGAGAAAGAGGGACCAGGGGTGTCACGCTTCTACGTTTTCCCCCTCCTCTTTCCAATTTTGCATGCATCTCAGTCTGCTCAACTCAGAGAGAGAGGAAGAGTGTTTTTGTGTGTCCTGAGAGAGAGAGAGCGAGAGCGAGAGAGATGGCAAGGGAGGGAGAAAATGAAATGTAAGACAGATACGGAGAGGGAAAGAGAAGAAGGGGGTGTGGAGAGCAAGCTAGCGAGTGTAGAGAGCCAGTAACGCGGTGCATTGATGCATTGCTGCGTCTCAGGCGTGCTCTTTCGGCAGGACATAGCCCAGGGTTTTTGGCTGCGGCAGGCTGCCTGTTTTCCAGCATCCAATTGAGCCAGACCTGGAATAGGGATATACGTGTGAACGGAGTTGCCGCGGATGAGCAGTGCTGGACGAGTGAGGTGGCGAGTCTCTGTGCTGTGTGTGCGTGTGTGTTCACCCCCTCTTCTCCTGAGATCCAGCAGACTGGCATGATTTGCTGGTGGTGTGGCCCTGGCTGCTGCTCGGACTGTCTCTCATCCTCAGTGCCATCACACCACCCTTCGGCTTTTTCTCATCGACACACTCTCCACCTCTGCGGCTTTTGTCGCCAAGCTGTAATATGGACGTACGGACCTTTGCTTTAATATTACCATCCATCCATCTCCTCTCCTGTCCACCTCTCCTCTCTTTCATTCTTCCTCTTTCGTTTCACAAGAACAGCCTTCCAGTCAACATGACTGTATGACTCCCTTTTTCTAGCCTATCAAATCTGCATGATTTTGTCAGCAGGTCTAGCAACAAAAGTTGAAATCTGAGATTTCTCTCTCTTACTTTCTCTCACCCACTTTCTTTGTTGAGCAGGCTATGAGAGAACTGTGATCGGCTTCATCCTCATCCTCGCACCAGGGTGAGTTTAAGACCATTTTCTGCTTCTCCCCACCCACAGCTGTAGCATCTGTTAGTGTCTTCATTACCTTTGTCTGAAGCTGCTTGTATTGGGCTTGCCAGTTAGCAGTAAGCTACATTTTCTTGTATTATCTTGTATTAGCACTTCATGGTTTAGGTAATGTTACAGTTCAGTGGTTTAGACTAACCAGTGATGTGCGTCGGGGACGCCAGTAGTAAGTCGCAGCACCTAGACAGAGAGCTTTTTATGATTAGGGTTGAATGCTTGTGAAGAGAGCTTGGCGAGACAAGAGCTGGTGAAGAGTTTACCTGGAGCCAGAGGCATTTTTTCAAAGTGCCGTATTGTTCGATGTTAGAGACTGAGTGGGGGTGGTGGGGAAAGAGAGTGAGAGAGCTTGTGGGGGGAGGGAGAGATGGGTCAATGTTGTGTCTAGCTGAAGGTTGCACTTGTGACACAGACAGACAGACAAACAAGTGTCGGGGGGATTGGGGGGGATGCACAAAAGCTGTGAGTAGATGGGCCTTTTATAGCCTTTTATATAATTTTTCAATTTTTGTTATTGTGGGACACATCAGTGTGCTCGAATTTTGTTACAGGTTGGCAGTCGATCTGCAAATGTGCCTCTCACAATCCCTGAGACCCTAACTTGTGACGTTTTCCTGTTATGTGCACGGGTTAGGTTCTTGGGAGCTGAGAGGGGCGCTCTGTCATCAGCCCGTCGGAAATAAAGACATTTTAGTCAACAGTGAAGCACAACTGTGAGAGGAGAGAGGAAGCAGCTAGCCGTGTGTATAAAGGGACAGTGTGCATGGGGGGGGGGGGGGGTGATGCACTAGTGGGTAGGATCAGCTGAGGATTCATTGTTGGAGGGATAAGGTTAGAAAGAGGACATCTGATTCCTTTGTATTTCTTGAGTTTAATTTCAGATGCTGCCAGGCCAAGGCCTTGAACACATGTTAAAGGGATAAAATGAAAACTCTGTCATCATTTAGTCACCCTTATGTTGTTCTAAGTCCGTGTGATTTTTGAGTGGAACACAAAAGAGGATATTTTGAGAAATGTCTCTCCACACAGTGGAAGTCAATGGGAACCAAGACTGTACCAGCATTCTTCAAAATATCATCTTTTGTGTTCCACATAAGAAAATCATATAGGTCTGGAATGATATGAGGGTGAGTAAATGATTATAGAACTTTTGGGTGAACTATCCAACCAATATCTTACATTTATCCCCATTCAATTCCACATCTCTTTTCATTTGAGAGCAGCACAAAGTACTATGGAGAGCATCATGCTAAAGGCTCGGTACACTTGTGTTTGACCTCAGAGAGCCCTCAACTGCTCACTTTGTAGATATGAACGTCATCTCTTTAATGTGTGCTGAGTCATAGGTGTGTTTGTGTGTGTGTTAAGTCCCTCATGCTATGTGGTGTGGCTTTAGCATGTAGCATGGCTATTGTGGTATGCAAGTGCTGACAGGGCCTTTCTTATTTGGTTGTTGGCTAACCTAGATGTATATCCCTTAAGGCACTGGACCTTAAAGATTTGCAACTGGAAGACCACCAGAGACCCATACTGCCAATTAATTAAATTTGGTGAGAAGCATTGTGTTATGAGCGCAAATGTCGAGAGATGGGGTTGTCGAGAGTTCACCCACGCTCTTTCGTGGTTTCGTATTTCCGTATTTCCATATTTCCATAGTGTGTTAGTGCACCATTTGTCCACTCTTGTGGCACGTCTGACTGCTGTTTAAAATGACATTGCGGCAACATTTCAACAAAGGAATGACGCAAAACGAGGCCAAAGAGTATTTATTGCAGACTCTACACAAACACCTTTACAGTCTAAGACCTTTTTTAGCATTTAGAGAGACAGTGAGAGGCTGCTTAATAAGATAACAGCTTGCCTACAGTTCATGGATGGTGCATTGCTGCATTTAAGGCATCAGCCGCTGCATTGTACGTATAATGCATGGTGCCATCCCGCCCACATCCCTGTCTGTCTTTCTCTCTCTACCCACCATTACTCCCACAGGCTGTCTATCTACCTCTCTCTATCTATTGGTACCCACTGTCTCATTCAAAGAAAACTCTCTTCATCACAAACCTTGTCGCTGCTATTGCAGACATCGAACGCTTTGGGGTTTGAGGTGTGATATGTGATACTTTGTCTTGGTACATGTCCAGGTAGCCATGCTCTTGCTCTCTAAGAGGATTTGTCTGGTACACTCTGCTTAGATTGCTTGCTGAATTTCCGATGGAAATCATCAACCTTTCACACACATTTCTGAGGCTTTCCAAATGAAAATGAAAGGCTCGCAGTAGCTGGTCCCCTTTATGGCATAGCATGGCTTAATATTGCTTTACCCCTGTCTCTGCAGTGCTGTGCTCTGGAGTCTAGGCTGCAGCTCTATTGTTCACTCCTGTCTTTCTGCGCTCACGTTGCACTCCACTGGCACTGGGACAGCTTCCCCGAGCCTGGCCCACTTTTAAGGTGGACCGATAAACATGGAGGAAGTCATACAATCGCGTTTAAGGCGGACTGCGACAGGTTTACTGGCTTGGAACAAAGGCTGCCGCAGTGAGGAAGGTTGTGCAGGTGGAGTGTTAGACAGCGCCAGGGTGGGTGACGCCCATGGCTAAGCAGCACCGAGCCGTCTCTTCCAGAGCCATCCAGTCGGGTCCATTTGATCTGCTGAGGCTTCATATCCATCGTCCCACCATAAGAGTGTCCATAGACATCCTTCTGAAATGCTAAAGCACCTCAGGTCTAAAATTAGTGCAAAGGCAGCCCTTTTGATGGAAAGAGATTATTAATTAGTATTGAACTGTGGAGGTTAAAAGTTGCGTATGTGAAGTCGGTTGGTATAGTGACTTGCTTCTACCAGCCAACAACGATTACTCTGATTGGGTTTTCATGAAAAAGAGTCCGGACTCATGATGGTGACCACATGTTAGTGTGATTGCTTTCCACAGTGTTCAATCTTTTTTTTTTATATATAAATCATGGCAAGATGGTGTGGAAAGCACATTGTCTGTCAGAAGCAACAATATTTTCCATGCCCACAAGTGGTGTTGCTCAGTATTTGGTTGACATAAAAATGGAAGGAGAAACTGATCCAAATTCTATACTGAGACCTAAAATAATGATTCTACAGTGCTCATTAATGTAATAGAGGTTGTGGCTGAATGGCTGCCTACTGAGCAGTCACATGGAGAAGGTATGTACTTGTCCATGCTCTCCATTGTTCTATTCGACTCTCTGGAGTCAATGGGCAGACTGCATGTACATGTATAGACAGTAGTGAAGGATGCATTTCAGTGATTCTTAAGTGAACGCAATAGATGATCATGTGTGTGTCTGTCATACCTTCATCCACATGCAACATTCCTGAATACTTTCCCCCTTGGGACAAGGGTAGACTACAGCTAGTGCACTGATGCTAAAGAGCACAGCTGTGTGTGTAGAGAGAGAGAGAGAGAGTAATCATAGTAACAATATATCAGCCAGTCTGAATAACTGACCAATATTTGACCATTTTGACATTATCGGCATCAGCTTTCTGAGGAACAGTAGTGGTACATTTACAATTAGTCATTTAGCAGATGATTTTATCTGTGTCAATTCCAAAATCAACCAATAGCCCTATCAATAACATTTTCTATTTCAGTTATTTTATTGAATATTTGTTAAATACTGTGTACTTATTGTATGTCTTATTAAACATCAAGTTGTTTTATGCATATATCAGCATTATATTGGCTACCCCTCTAGGTATCAGCACTGGTCCATATCGTTTGACCACTAGTATACCTGTATGATGGAGAATACCTGCATCTAAGTAATTCCATAGTAGCGGTACAGGCTCAGCTGCTTACTTCCTTTCATAATGAGCATCGAGAGAGTTTGCTATTTGCATGGCCATCTGCGCAGACAGGCAGGCAGGCTGGCTCCTCGGACCTCAGTACCAGTTAGAGCAGCTTAAGGATTACCAGCACAGGCATAGAAAGATTAATCAGCTCACAGGCCTAACCTAATTAAGCCAGTGGGGAAATGTCACCAGTGTATATCAACAAGCCTTTCTCTTTCTCTCGGCCCTGCCCAGCTCAGGAATGCACGGATAGGTCAGCCCTCTCATCCTCTGTCCCGGACTATCCGTGGAGCTCACCGAGCAGAACAGTATTCCTTTCACTGCACTCAGGTCAGTTGGAAATCCCTTTGGTTACAGTGGGAATGTGCTGTTGGGTCGGACCTGTTCTGGCTCATCTCACCTGGCTTTACTGAACTCAGTAGCTGCGGTGGCTAATGGTGTGAGATTACCTGTGTTACATTCGTATTCATTAACTTTTAGCTAGTTAGTTATTTTTTGAGTTACTGAGTAAACTTCTTGAATAACTGATTAAACTAAAAGGGATGTAGGAAAGATCTGAAAAATGACTGGGACACAGAATTTACTTTAGGAGACTGGGTCATGAATATTAATTAGGTGATGTAACATTCCAGCCATATTAGAATTACTGCTTTCCAGTTGCACTTCTGCTCAACTGCCGAGGTCGTTTTATATGTCTGGCTGCATTGTTTTGTTTCCACTGTGACCAAACAAAACATAAAATGACAAGCTCTTAAAATTTGATTATTGCTCTAAAAGTGGATGGGGACAAATCAAGAAATTTCTAAAAGTGGAAGAACATTAAACTGTAGCAGCTGTACTTATGGTTGCCAAAATTATGCAGTTAATTTGTTGATCTGATCTGAAACTTTTTGAGTAATGTTATTAGCAGTGTTGGGGAAAGTTACTTTTAAAAGTAATGCATTACAATATTGCGTTACTCCATAAAAAAGTAACTAATTACATTACTTAGTTACTTTTTATGGAAAGTAATGCATTGCGTTACTTTTTAAATCTGGACGGGGCTTGCTCGTTTGTTTTTAAAATAAAAAAGTTCTATTTTTGGCAAATATAAAAGCCTTTTCACGCCAAAAGTGAAATGAATAAGCCTCAGGCTGAGGGAAAGTAAATTTACGTCTGTACAGTAGAATGCAGAAGAAGAAATTTCAACACACTTCAGCAATAAACAAAGACACACAAATGTTTGTCTTGAGTAATTTGTGCTTATTAGTACGGTTGAGCTGGATCATCGAAGGTCAGAAGCAAAGACATTGGTTAATAGAATGGGATTAAATACATAAAGTATATTTGTGTTGTTTAACATTTAATTATTGCATGTTTGCGTCATATTCTGAGTTGCATTATTTTATTCATTTTGAGGAATACTGAATCTGTGTTTTTTTTGTGAGTGAGATGAATTAATGCATATTCATATTTATTTTAGAACTACAGTAACATCTGATTTCTCTCAACATGGGGACAGGAGAGCTGTCAATCAATAAATTGGTAAAAAAAAGTAACTTGCGTTACTTATTTGGAAAAGTAACTCGGATATTCTCTTGTAAATTAAAAAGTAATGCGTTACTTTACTAGTTACTTGAAAAAAGTAATCTGATTACGTAACTCACGTTACTTGTAATGCGTTACCCCCAACACTGGTTATTAGTGGAATGCCCTATCATAACTGTATAGAGATTATCATTGATATAATCAATAAAACACTACCATTCAAAGGTCTGGGGTCGGTAAGATTTTTTAAATTACATTTCTTTAAATGAAAAAAGTTTCTTATTGCTCACCAAGGCTGCATTTATTTGAATGAAAATACAGTAAAACAGTAATATTGTGACATTTAAAATAACTATTTTCTATTTTAATATATTTTAAAATGTAATTTATTCCTGTGATGCAAAGCTGAATTTTCAGCAGCCATTACTCCAGTCTTTAGTGTCACATGATCCTTCAGAATCATTCTCATATGCTGACTTGCTACTAAAGAAACATTTCTCATTATTATCAATGTTGAAAACAGTTATAACATTTGTTTGAAATATAAATCTTTTGAAACAATAAATTGCCACTACTTGTAAATTACTGTCACTTTTGATCAGTTAAATGCATCCTTGCTGAATAAACTGATTAACTTCTTGCAAAAACAACAACAAATCTTACCAACCCCAAACTTTTGAATGATGGCATACATTTAACATGAGTGTGTTGATGATTGGGGTGAAATAAGCAAAATTTATTATCCTCATTCGTTTTTTTTAATTTTGCACTCAATCAGAATTTCTAAGCATGATAATCAATCTTCGCCTCTGTGGATGTAATTCTCTCAGTAATCCCGCTTGGTGACTGATTAATTTGTCATTAATAAACATTGTCTCTTTTGGCTGTGGCCCTGTTCCCTCGGGAGCCAGGAATTGTGTCGTTGTGGTGACTGTTGTCAGTGCGATTTGCATGACAGTGGTTGCTGTTTTTTTCTCAGCGATTTGCCAGGGGCAGCTAGTGGCCAGGTCTCCGAGTGCCGAGAAAAGCATGGTGGCAGCTCTGTCTCTCACTCTGTCATCATCAGCACTGTATGCGTGTGTGTGTGTGTGCTGCCATCAAACAATGCACAAAGGAACATTCAAATCATATTTCTCACACTTCCACAAGCACCTTGAGGAAATAATGGCCCCAGTGCTGTAAAAGGGCAATGCTCATTGGTAACGGGTATTACCGATTGCCAGAGCTGTATCCTAAAGCCTCCCCAATTATATGGCACATGTCATACAAAGCCTTCATACACATTGGAAGTCTACGCATATTATAAATGTGTTCAACTGTCAGACATATTAATTCTTTGCTGCAGTGCGATCATGCCCACGTATTATGATGTTTGGCACAGCATGAGACGCTTTTTGTTATTTTGTTGTTTCAGGACACGGTTCAGTCTCTCATATCTCAATCTCATTTGATGTTGAATTAGTTTGGCATCAGCTTCACATAACCTTCTAGGATTGGAGCTGCCGTGCTGCTATGGCCAGAATATTGATAACAGATGTTCAAATGGCTTATCAGATCATTGTTTGCATGCCAAAGTAATCTCTCATTATTATTTGAGTTATTGTTATTATAAGCTGTTGTTTTTGTTTGTGTGCCTGTATTTTTTTATTTCAGAGTTTATTAAAGATTAACAAGGGGGATTTTCAATTTATTAATGCTTTATTGAAGCCATATTGTTTAATAAATGGATGTTTTAGATATTTTTCAAATGCATTTTTTTCAAAAATATATGGAGGAGGATATTACATGATATATTATATTATATTATATTATATTATATTATATTATATTATATTATAAATACTGTCTAATTAAATGTGATTTCGAATACCTGCCAAAATGTGAAAATTATTTCTAGGCTGCCATTTTTCTATAGATGTTTGAATGTGAAATTAAAACATAAAATCACCTTTCATTTATAAAAGGTGCATCATATAGTACCTTTTTTTGACTTGATTCATTTATTGTCAAGAACCTTTTTGAATTTACCTGAGCATGTTAAATTGTATTTAAATTTAGTTTACGTTTTTTTAATTAAAAACAAAAATGACATGCACATTTTCAGCTACATGATTGAGAGGGTGGCGTTGTTGAAAAGGAGAGCGGCACAGGGAGAGATGGTGGGTGCTGTAAAGGCAGACTGTCACTGTCTGTGTTTGTGACTATTGACTAACCTGAACAGAGAGACAGAGGGCAGGCTGGGTGTGAGCCATCGGCCTCAGACTGTCCTTCCTGTCCTCTGCTTAGAAAAACATGTCAGATGTGCATCCAGAGATGCCTGCTTTGGATGGACAGCACGTCTTCTGCTTTCCTCAACCTCCAGGACAACATACATAATACACAATGCTGGCTTGTCCTGATGTTAAGAACAACCAATGCAACCGAGAAAAAAAAAACAGAGAGATAAAATAAAGCTTTTCAGTGAATGATCTCTAGAGGTTTGAAACTTAGACTGCCTTTTCAAACACTGCCCTAATGACAAATTGAACATTTTAAATCAGCTTTAAAGAAAACCAGGGTTAGTTGTCATGCATTTCACCTTAGTGAATATTTTGTTTTTGAAAATAATTTTCTGTTTAGACACATACAGACAGTCTTGGCTAAGAAAACACTTTTGAACATCTCTTCTAATATTGCCCAGGAAAGCTCCAGCTCTTTGACATTAAGCAGGACATGTTGTCACACTATACATATATATTGGTGAGTTGCCATTAAACATCTTGTTATTAGCTTTTCAGCTAAATGTAAACACTAAAATGATTATGAAACAAACAAGTCATGAAACAAAAATGTAAAGGTTAAAGTATAAAAATATCATACAATTTTTATGGGTAAAAAATATTGACAAATTAACAAATTGTGTAAGTGCATAACATTTAAAAAATCATGCCATTTATGAAAATAAATTTGTTTTAAAAACGACAGTTTAACCTTTCAGTTTAAATCTGAAGCTATTATATAGCAAACACTTGGTATTCACTTGTTGATCCAACAATATTACAATAAGGTTATTGTACGAATTAAAATATGAACTTTTAATTAGCATTGCAGAAATTAAGACAGTTTCGAGAAAAAAAAAATGTTGGAAACCAACATAAAATCTCTGCTAGGAATAAAATATGTTTGTGTAATTGTACTTTTAACTCCAAATCTCATTGTTACTGGTCTATTGTACAACTTCTCCATGTGACAATTAGCTGAATGGTATCCCCTTTTTGAATGGCTATGTTCACAGTACTAATGTTCCAAATCATTTTTACATTTTTTAAAGACATGAATCTCAGGTTTGTCGTCAGTGGTGGAGGTGTGTGTGTGTGTTTGAGGTTTAAAGTGCAGTTGCAGGTCGCAGTGAAGATGTGTGTGAGGGGAATGGTGAGCTGGCTCAGGGTCTAAGCCTGCTCTTAGTCTGCCATCTCAGTCAGGAAAGCCTCTGCAGAATATCCTGGAGCTGACAGCAACCAAAATAGAATGAGCCTGATTCTCTCTTTTTTGTGTCTGTGTGCACACGCTGCCCTTTTTCTTAGTCTCTGTCTGTCAGTCTCGTTTTCTCCCACTCAGTTTCCCTCCTGCAGTCATTTTAGTTTTATTCGCACACTCTCCGAATCCTATCCTCGCATGGCTTTTGGCCTACTTATTGTGTTATCAAGCGTCAGTGTTTCTGGGTAAGCGAACGTGTGAATGCCGTTGTGTACGCGAGTGTGTTTGCATGTGAGCTAGTGACCACACCCCATTGATTTGTGAAGAAATGAGCTCCAAACTCTAAATCCACGATTGCCGCGGCGTTCCTTCCAGGGCTCAGCACAAATTTATGTCTGCCTATCCAGCAACTGTCTTTATGTACCTTGTTTAGAATTTTTTGACAATCTCAAATAGCAAGCAATCCCAAGGCTACGTATGTGTGAAAGCTGTTCTTTTTTCAGGCCACCATGTGCGATAGCTCCCTGCGTTTGTCAGTTTAAGACCTGGAGTGATAATAAGCCCTTTGTCTGTTTGTGTCTGTAATTTACAGTCCTTTTGTTTTGAATATAATGTGCTTTTGTTCAATTGTTACGCATTGAAACCTTGTACGTTTTCAGATAATATGTAAATCTAACAGCCTCCATGTCAAACACAGACTTCAAGTCACAGAGTTTAGGCACCGCGAGTTCAAGAAAACACTCCGACAATGCCATAGCAAATGGCTATTACATTATCAGACCCCAAGGAGGCTTTTCTGCATAAACCTGCTAACCCCGCACAGACACGACATGCCCGTCTCACTGTAAAAACCCCCCGTAGGACCTGGATGTGGGGGCCCGAGTCTCGCTCTCTCTCACCTTCCTAAAACACTTCCAGTTGCTGGCTCCCCTCTCTCTGCCGTGGCTCTGACATCGGTGGCGAATCTCCTGACTTTGTCTTGATTGTAATAAATTTGCAAAACACCAATAAATATCAACGTAAAAGAAATAAATGATGAAATACTTCAGCTTTCTGCAGCTTCTTTGTTTTCTCGGCTCACAATGATGAGTAAAGGCAGGTTAATGGGGACAGTGGGCCCAAAGCCATGGGGGAAGGGCTTTTTTCATGCAGGCTATAGCAATACTATCCATTTCAAATTTCCTGCTTCATAATCATCATCTCCTTTGAGGGTATTTAAAGAAGCTTTATAATACAGAACACGTTTGGACTCAAGAACATGTGTCAAGACAAGTATTTTAGATAGAAGCATTATTCAAGAAAAGTTGCAACCATTTCAAAGTTTAAGATTTGAATAAGTTAATGAATTTGTATTAATGATCAACTAAATTAAACATTTGTACAATAATTTATTTTAATATATTCAGAAATCTGTAAGAATTTACATTAGAAATTTGTATCCATTAACAGCAATTACAAAAGAAAATTGCCCATTTACAGTTCTTATCATATAATTTGAATAAATCAGTAGTTTATTTTCTAAATGTAATCATGCTGATGGACCACATCCACAGAGGCTTTAAAATGCATTCAGACATTTAAAAACTGATGAACGTCTTTCTGTTTTGCAAAGCATTTCACAAAAAGTTTGTTAGGTTGCTTGGACACTTTCATCCCTCAACGTTCAGTATACCTAAGCAATTATGATTTTTAAGACAGCATATTTATTTGAGCGATAATGAGGATAATGGGCTGTTTTGCGTTTGTGCTGACTCGAGTTTTCAGTCTTTGTTTTAGTTTAATGTGTTCTGTTTGTTTGTGGTCAATTCCAGGGCACTTTTCGTTTTCTTTCAGCGGGGGTAATAAACCCATAACGCTGTCGGCCACATTCATTTAGTTGTAATATCCTCCGCTTCTCATTTTTCCTTTCTAATCATTATTGATGTTGCTTTGATCCTCGGCAACTGGTTTGTTTTGTGACTTCTGAACAGCCCTGCGTATGTTAGCAGGAATCCACAGCACTCTGTATCTATTTCTAATAATTTATCGCTTTTATTAGCCACTTTAATAGCAAGGATATTTTCAGTGTGTTGCTATAGAAACTATATAACAGTTATCTGTGTAATTTTTCACCTGGGTTTTTTTAAGCATATTTGTGAGTGGAAGAATATACTTTCTGTCAGCCTTGAGGAAAGCGGTGGTCAACTATTTTTTTGTCTGTATGTAAAAGTTTCAGTACAACTTTAACAGTTTTTCCCCCTTTTCTCTCCTGCAGTACATAACAAATCATCAAAGCTGGGATTAAAATTTTGTGAAGGAGCAGCTTTGACTGCTGGAAGACTTAAGCGTATTAGCTTTAAAACCAAGATGTATGGCAGACTTCAAAGATGTTTTAATCTGTCAGTAGGCATGCTCTTGCACAGGCTAGTTATATTAGGACATAGTGTTTCTTCTGCCTGCAATCAATGGCTTCTTGGGCTAGACCCAGCCTGATGTTGATGTTAACCTGTTATTAAACAGCTGCACTTCCTCTAGATTGTTTCCTCTTGAGTCGTCTTTAGAGGCACGACGTGTACTGATTGTGAATACTGACTTGTCATGTAACTTTGATAAAGATTTTATGATTTAATGCTCACAACTGCACTTCTATTCATGCTCCCGAAATGTAGTTGGACACTACTGGTCTATTGTACAACTTCTCCATGTGACAATTAGCTGAATGGTATCCCCTTTTTGAATGGCTATGTTCACAGTACTAATGTTCCAAAGCATTTTTACATTTTTTAAAGACATGAATCTCAGGTTTGTCGTCAGTGGTGGAGGTGTGTGTGTGTTTGAGGTTTAAAGTGCAGTTGCAGGTCGCAGTGAAGATATGTGTGAGGGGAATGGTGAGCTGGCTCAGGGTCTAAGCCTGCTCTTAGTCTGCCATCTCAGTCAGGAAAGCCTCTGTAGAATATCCTGGAGCTGACAGCAACCAAAATAGAATGAGCCTGATTCTCTCTTTTTTGTGTCTGTGTGCACACGCTGCCCTTTTTCTTAGTCTCTGTCTGTCAGTCTCGTTTTCTCCCACTCAGTTTCCCTCCTGCAGTCATTTTAGTTTTATTCGCACACTCTCCGAATCCTATCCTCGCATGGCTTTTGGCCTACTTATTGTGTTATCAAGCGTCAGTGTTTCTGGGTAAGCGAACGTGTGAATGCCGTTGTGTACGCGAGTGTGTTTGCATGTGAGCTAGTGACCACACCCCATTGATTTGTGAAGAAATGAGCTCCAAACTCTAAATCCACGATTGCCGCGGCGTTCCTTCCAGGGCTCAGCACAAATTTATGTCTGCCTATCCAGCAACTGTCTTTATGTACCTTGTTTAGAATTTTTTGACGTGTTTCTGGGTAAGCGAACATGTGAATGCCGTTGTGTACGCGACGAGCTAGTGAGCTAGTGAGCTAGTGACCACACCCCATTGATTTGTGAAGAAATGAGCTCCAAACTCTAAATCCACGATTGCCGCGGCGTTCCTTCCAGGGCTCAGCACAAATGTGTGAATGCCGTTGTGTACGCGAGTGTGTTTGCATGTGAGCTAGTGACCACACCCCATTGATTTGTGAAGAAATGAGCTCCAAACTCTAAATCCACGATTGCCGCGGCGTTCCTTCCAGGGCTCAGCACAAATTTATGTCTGCCTATCCAGCAACTGTCTTTATGTACCTTGTTTAGAATTTTTTGACAATCTCAAATAGCAAGCAATCCCAAGGCTACGTATGTGTGAAAGCTGTTCTTTTTTCAGGCCACCATGTGCGATAGCTCCCTGCGTTTGTCAGTTTAAGACCTGGAGTGATAATAAGCCCTTTGTCTGTTTGTGTCTGTAATTTACAGTCCTTTTGTTTTGAATATAATGTGCTTTTGTTCAATTGTTACGCATTGAAACCTTGTACGTTTTCAGATAATATGTAAATCTAACAGCCTCCATGTCAAACACAGACTTCAAGTCACAGAGTTTAGGCACCGCGAGTTCAAGAAAACACTCCGACAATGCCATAGCAAATGGCTATTACATTATCAGACCCCAAGGAGGCTTTTCTGCATAAACCTGCTAACCCCGCACAGACACGACATGCCCGTCTCACTGTAAAAACCCCCCGTAGGACCTGGATGTGGGGGCCCGAGTCTCGCTCTCTCTCACCTTCCTAAAACACTTCCAGTTGCTGGCTCCCCTCTCTCTGCCGTGGCTCTGACATCGGTGGCGAATCTCCTGACTTTGTCTTGATTGTAATAAATTTGCAAAACACCAATAAATATCAACGTAAAAGAAATAAATGATGAAATACTTCAGCTTTCTGCAGCTTCTTTGTTTTCTCGGCTCACAATGATGAGTAAAGGCAGGTTAATGGGGACAGTGGGCCCAAAGCCATGGGGGAAGGGCTTTTTTCATGCAGGCTATAGCAATACTATCCATTTCAAATTTCCTGCTTCATAATCATCATCTCCTTTGAGGGTATTTAAAGAAGCTTTATAATACAGAACACGTTTGGACTCAAGAACATGTGTCAAGACAAGTATTTTAGATAGAAGCATTATTCAAGAAAAGTTGCAACCATTTCAAAGTTTAAGATTTGAATAAGTTAATGAATTTGTATTAATGATCAACTAAATTAAACATTTGTACAATAATTTATTTTAATATATTCAGAAATCTGTAAGAATTTACATTAGAAATTTGTATCCATTAACAGCAATTACAAAAGAAAATTGCCCATTTACAGTTCTTATCATATAATTTGAATAAATCAGTAGTTTATTTTCTAAATGTAATCATGCTGATGGACCACATCCACAGAGGCTTTAAAATGCATTCAGACATTTAAAAACTGATGAACGTCTTTCTGTTTTGCAAAGCATTTCACAAAAAGTTTGTTAGGTTGCTTGGACACTTTCATCCCTCAACGTTCAGTATACCTAAGCAATTATGATTTTTAAGACAGCATATTTATTTGAGCGATAATGAGGATAATGGGCTGTTTTGCGTTTGTGCTGACTCGAGTTTTCAGTCTTTGTTTTAGTTTAATGTGTTCTGTTTGTTTGTGGTCAATTCCAGGGCACTTTTCGTTTTCTTTCAGCGGGGGTAATAAACCCATAACGCTGTCGGCCACATTCATTTAGTTGTAATATCCTCCGCTTCTCATTTTTCCTTTCTAATCATTATTGATGTTGCTTTGATCCTCGGCAACTGGTTTGTTTTGTGACTTCTGAACAGCCCTGCGTATGTTAGCAGGAATCCACAGCACTCTGTATCTATTTCTAATAATTTATCGCTTTTATTAGCCACTTTAATAGCAAGGATATTTTCAGTGTGTTGCTATAGAAACTATATAACAGTTATCTGTGTAATTTTTCACCTGGGTTTTTTTAAGCATATTTGTGAGTGGAAGAATATACTTTCTGTCAGCCTTGAGGAAAGCGGTGGTCAACTATTTTTTTGTCTGTATGTAAAAGTTTCAGTACAACTTTAACAGTTTTTCCCCCTTTTCTCTCCTGCAGTACATAACAAATCATCAAAGCTGGGATTAAAATTTTGTGAAGGAGCAGCTTTGACTGCTGGAAGACTTAAGCGTATTAGCTTTAAAACCAAGATGTATGGCAGACTTCAAAGATGTTTTAATCTGTCAGTAGGCATGCTCTTGCACAGGCTAGTTATATTAGGACATAGTGTTTCTTCTGCCTGCAATCAATGGCTTCTTGGGCTAGACCCAGCCTGATGTTGATGTTAACCTGTTATTAAACAGCTGCACTTCCTCTAGATTGTTTCCTCTTGAGTCGTCTTTAGAGGCACGACGTGTACTGATTGTGAATACTGACTTGTCATGTAACTTTGATAAAGATTTTATGATTTAATGCTCACAACTGCACTTCTATTCATGCTCCCGAAATGTAGTTGGACACTTAAGTCACACTTAAAAACGTACATTTCTTTGCATTATATCAGTATATATCAAACCAAGTGTCATTTGTTTTACAGAAAGACAGCACAAACACACTTTTTGAGCAAAATATTTCACAAAATTGTTGGGTTGTTCGGACACTCTCTGTAACATTAGTAACGTTAGTGTAACATGTTCATTGTTAACTGGATGAATTACAGCTGTGTTTACTCTGATTGGACACATGTAGTTGATATGATGTCTAACAGGTTTGGCAGTATCTTGTGGTGTGGCATGCTAAAATTTATCTAAAGATATTTTAAAGCTATTTGTTTTTTCCACATCTTCTATGCGTTTTGTATAACCTTATTAATTGAAAGACTACAAACACTAAAAAATTATATGATCAGTAAGTCATGGCAACTTATGTTTTTAAATTAAATCATCAACTTTTTATTAAGTTATATGAAGTTCAACATTTTGAGTCGTTTAATGTAATTTAAGTTGAAATGACTTGTACAACCAAGTTTTACATTATTCTTAAAAATGTAAGGAAGCAACTAAATGTTTTTTATACAGTGAATATTGGAACTGTTAAAATTCATTTGTTGCACAGCAGAACAATTTAAAATAATTAACTATCAAAGGAAAATTGTGTTTAAAAAGTTGTGAAAACTAAAATAAGTGGTGACCACAGGACTTGAAAAACATTTTCCCTAATACATTTACGGTATATAAATCTGAGACTTAAAAAAAAAACCTATGTAAATATCCACACCTGTGAAATCGTCATACATTCACTAAAATGAGTTGGTATATAATTGAAATAATATGCAATAACTAAAATAGCAGAAGTTATTTCTGGCGCTCTAGCATCATTGGTTTACAACTGCTACTTGGTTTGATATTTTTATGTGGCGCTGTGTCAATCAAAGACTCACTTATGTGTCCAAATCATTTCTGAGGACATTTTTTTAGGTTTATTTCTTGCAGCAAATTTCAACATTCCTGCAAATACACAATCTGTCTGATACTGTCTGTGTAAGTTTGTTAACTTGACAAGAAAATGGTCATTTCAGGATTTACTTATCCAGGCTCAAACAGCATCCAGAACAGTGCAGATGCTATATCATCATGATGACTTGGAAGATTGATTTATCCCAGAATAACCTGGATAAATGGAGTATATAGCCAAAACTTAGAAGATACTATTTTTAATTCAAGTGTGATAATTGTAGTACTGTTTTTATTGTTACTTAAAACTACTGTTCACTAGTGATAAAGCTTTTATTTTTCACTTAAAATCTGTTTTTTATTACAAATTATATATCAGCCTAAGTATTTGAACATTAAAGCTGCAGTCTGTAACTTTTTTTGGTTTAAAATGATCCGAAATCAATATTTGAGCAAGTACATAACCAGCCAGTGTTCAAAACTATTGCCTTACTTTAGCCCGATTCACAACGGTTAGCTTACAATGCTGTTTTCTAATTTGAGTGGTATGGGTAGGTTTTCGCGGGAAATTCGAGCATGGCACTGCGTCATTACGTCACGTCTGTAAACATAAAGAAGTTGTCCCGGCTAGTAGGCTATCGCATGTGAGGATCCTGCAGGTGGCTGATCGTTTATAGCCTTTTCTCACAGCAGCCAGAATAATTAAATGTATCATTTTGATGGCGGCTTGAAATCCAGAAAGGATTATGTGTTTATGAAACACAGGTGAATGAAATTAAATTATATTCCGGTTATAAATGTGCTTCTGATTACAGATAGCCTAGGATTACAAAGATTTGTATTTGAAAGAAAACCAGTGCGAAGGGAGCATAATTTGCTTTTTGGGTTAAAAAAATATGAAATTCAAAGAGTATGACAATTAGATTAGACTGTGCAGAAATAGAAATCTGCACGCTTATACACACTATACTCATAGTCACCAATGCTGATGTTGTTAACATTAATCATTTGAGAATAAAGTATAACAATAATAATAATTTGAACGGTTTGATGTGATATGAGCTAACCGATCTTTAGACTTAATCACCATTGGTAGCAAGATTTATGGTAATGCTTTTTTCCTCAGTTGGTCAGAACAAACGTGGCAAACTTGTTACTTACTTGTTCAGATGGCAATATACGGTGAAAATTCTTATATGGGTCATATTCGAAGACGTAGGCTAGAATCTGTGATTGCGAAGTTCAGTAAATATCCACGGTGCGGTGACTGACAGCCACACATACTCCTTAAAACATTAGATTCATGCGCGCGCCGCCACACAACCCACGCAAGCTAGAAAATACAATACTCTGTTTATTCCCAATTTTAAATTAAATGATAAATTCCAGTATATGAACTTTTATACCCCACTGTAATGAAAATTCTTCTTTTGATCCTGAGCTTTTTTCCTGTTTTTCTTTCTCCTCATCACTTTGTCGGCTGTGTCTTTTTATGGATTGGCAAACACTGTTCATAATAAGTATCAGGAACTATTTCTAAATGTGTACACGCACACACACACACACACACACACACACACTTACAATTAAATTTACCCTTTTCCAAACACGTTTCTGTTGGGAATTTTAAAATATTGCCATGTGCAAACCCTACAGGTACTCTGAAAGGAGAGCAGTGTTCTCTGAGCACATGGCCATGCCTGAGGTGAGGGTTTTTTTCCACTTTGAGATTATTCATCTGTTTGTTTTGAGCTGTTCATTTGTCTTTAGCATGACTTCCTTAATGTTATTGAGGTTTCTACTCAGAAAATAGAGAGAAAACAAAGACAAAGCATCTCAATATTGAAACGTTTCTCTTCCACGTTTCTCATTTAAGCACTACAGTATTATACTGCTAAATCACTGAGAAAAGCACACGTGATTCTCCCGCTCTGTTTTACCTGAAAGTGTTACAAACTGTTGGAAGTCACGCCTGCATGATTTTTGGAGCTGAATGTCACTGTGTTTATCCGAGACAGTGATGTCACTCTCCCTCATTTAAAGTGTGATTTCATGCATCAAGGAGGAATCTGAATGTGTTTTCTGTGCTTGGCTATAAATAGCAGATAACAGCTCTTTCCAGTTCCAGAAATAGGTTCTCTGGAATTGGATTCCAAGCCAAGCAACACTTTCCTTTTAAACAAGCAAATATGCAGGACATGCATTACCATATTGAATTAAGAGTGCCACTTTTGAACAGACTTGGAGCCCTGCCACATCTACAAGATCTGTAAATTCATCACTTTACAGTACAACACGAGGCTCTGGAACAGACATTTGGACGTAACACAGCCTGTTCTAAATAAAAGAAATGATTAATTTAAAAGAGTTTACGGTAACACTTTACATTAAGGTTCCCTTTATAAAGGTGTTAATAAATGACTAATAACTCACTTACAAATGCATTATAAGCCATTGATAAGCAGTTATAAATGCATGAATAAATGGGTGATTTTAATGCAATACCTGCCAAATAGTGAGCCATTTTTAACTCACGTGTTATAAATGCTTAACAAATATATTTATTAATACTTATTTCACTCAAAACCAGATTCCTGGTTTATTTCATGATGCAGCAAAAATGTATTATTATAGCAAGACTGAAGGGTGTTGTATTTATGGTTCTCTCATTTATATCTCATGACTCGTGTCACTTTTCTTACCAGAATTTAATAAACACTGTGTGAGATTATAATTTCGCTTCAGAGCAGGTTAGAACAATCCTAACAGCATGACTTCTTCTTCTTCTTTGAAAACGTGACTTTACATCGGATGCTCGCTAGCGCCAACTACAGGCTTTGGTGACACACAGGCAACTACAGACACAGGCTTTGGTGATGATTCTGATGAAGGTTCGCTTTCACAGGTTATTAACGTTTGTAACTCATTAATAAATGGTTCGCATGTGTTCACTTTACATTAAGGTTCACTTTCACAGGTTATTAGCATTTATAGATCATTAATAAATGGTTCACAGGTGTTCACGTTACATTAAGGTTCACTTTCACAGGTTATTAACATTTATAGCTCATTCGTGCGTTCAGTACGTTCAATAAAAATCTAATGTAGTGCTTAATTTGTTGAGAACTGAGAAAAACCGTTCCATATAAGCGCTGCGTTGTGGCTACATAACCACTTCAGGAGTGCATTATTTCTCTAATAATTTTAACGGCCTGGAGTCACAACCACACATCAAGAAATTGTTCAGATGATTTGTTTCAAGACATCTGACATGTTTCCGTCCTGAAATCTTGTGTGTGTTTAATTATTTTTTTACGCACCTCATCCCAAACCTTCCGTTGCAAATCCCAAAACGTCATTTTAGAGCTGATAACAGAGGCTTGAGCCATTGATATGCAGTCTTGCGCAGTTATTAATGCAGTCTAATGCGGTTATTAGAGAGGGGGAGAGAGATTAAGTGCGTCTCTCAGCATTGTTCAGCAGCAGCATCTATTAATAGCAAATATTTAAGTTAAACTGCTTTAAGAACCTTGCTACTGAGAAATGTCATGTAGCTTTTCAGCTGAAAAAGTAAATGAACATTTATACATTTATACATAATACATTTGCGGGGCAGCGCTGACAAGAAGTTTCTGTTCGCGTCTCCGCGTGTGTGCGCGAGTGGCTGTCTGTGGGTGTGTGCGTCTGTGAGAGAGACTGGGAGAAGGAAAGCGTGGTTTCCGTAGCCTCTGTAAAAAAAATATGGAAATAGCTTGTTATTTTTACCCTATTGTTTGTTATATTGATTTGCTCAATGTCTTCTGGGGTTTTGGTTCTTTTACTGTTGTAGATAGCACATAGTATAACAAAAATATCATATATCTCTTCATTGTGTTTGGGCCCCCCTGGACGAGCGAGCATAGAGGCACGTGCCTAGAATGCATATGCATAAATCCGGCCCTGGCTGTGGGAGAAATTTCATACTGATTTCAATGACAATTAATTTCCAGCACACAAAGGCATTGGTTAAAGATACTTTCTGTCGTTTATAGATACACTTACTGTGTATTTGGAAGAGAAAATAAAATGATTTCCCAGATCAGTCAAAACTGTCAACTGATCAGTCAAAAATGTCTTGTTAAAAGGAAAAGCCACTTGTTGAGTTTTGTACTTTTGTACAAATATTTCAGTAATTTAATTTACTCAAATTTTCTTTTCAAATTTTACTCAGATGAAATGTAAGAATTGTAAGTATTCAATTAACTTTTCTGTTAGTATTCAGCATGCATGTGATTTTATCTAATAGTCCTGGACCTGTAAAACTGTATTGATTTAATTATTTCCCATAACAGGAAAACCCCTTTAAAAATAAAAATTAGACATTGATTAGAATTTTCTGCCTCATAAAACCGTTTTCCTGCTGTTTGTTTCCCTTTAATTATGATGCACAAGGACAAACAAATGATTTGTTTGGTTTAATTAGTCTGAAAGCATTTTTTTCTTTCTTTCAGTAGGCTAATTTTTGCAATCGTTTCAGTGCTAGGCTAATTTAGGGTTTATTTCAATTTAATTGACTTTTACTTTTTTGAAAGGTTTAATTTATCGCATGTCGTATGCAAGCTAAGTATTTTCCTGCTGTGTCAATAGATGCTGTCCTCATCTGGGACTGTTCGAGAGCATTAGAGATCTGCTTGAGTCTACTGTACATTCACACACACACACACACACACACACATACACACACACACACACACACACACGGGCGATTCAGCAGAGCTGTGTGTGGTAGCGGCTATGCGGCTTTGATCTGGGCATTTCCCTTGTCCTTTGTCAAAATCAGTGTGAGAGGCAGAGATGTGTGTGTGCTGAAGTACGGGGCTCCATTGAAGTGTTAAGAGTGCGCAACTTTCTTCCACTTTTCTTCCTTCCCTGTCCTTTTTCGTATTATAAGAGTCTTTACGTGGGCAGAAAGTGAGGGGGGAAAAAGGGAGGGTGCGTGAAGGGGGCTCTCCTGTTTATTGATATAGGAGGCAGGTTCCCACACACGGAACAATGCGTTAGCCACT
This sequence comes from Sinocyclocheilus grahami, assembly GCF_001515645.1. NCBI lineage: Eukaryota > Metazoa > Chordata > Actinopteri > Cypriniformes > Cyprinidae > Sinocyclocheilus > Sinocyclocheilus grahami. The sequence continues at coordinate 196,528 of NW_015505490.1, forward strand.
AGGCTACTACACCATGCTGGAAGTCATTAGGTGTTCGACTTGAAGCAGCGCTGCGCAGACCGACCGGTGTGTGACATCAAAGTACCGCGAGTGCGATTCGAAAGCATAAGGAACGTCTGCTCTCTACAGCTTTTACGGTACTTTAATGTCACACAGCGATCGGTCTGCGCAGCGCGGCTTCAAGTCGAACACACCTAATGACTGAGGATCTGAAGAGATGCACGTCATGTGTTTTAGAAAGCATGCGTTTCTCTCTGCGCTGTGTGCCCACTCCCTAATCACCATCTACAGTTAATTCTGGTTGTTAAACCCCCGTGAGCCGCGGTCGTGAATGAAGCCGATCGCGAGTCCTAATGCGGCAGACATGCTGATGGAAAGACTAACGCAGAGTCAGAGGAAATTGCAGATGGTGCCAGCCAAGTTCAAATGCACTTTCACCCCCCGTCCCTCCTCTTCCCTTCCTGCCATTCTTCTCGCGGCACAAACGGCCGTCAGCTAAGTATGCGTTCATTCATTGTGTGCGGCAGGGGGTCCCTCACTTCAAACCGGCCCGTCTAAAAGAGGGCTGCGAAGTCCCACGGAGTCCCCTGAGCCGCGAGCGGAGCAGACAGGCGTAACTGGATCGGCAGACATCAAAGTGGCTGAAGCCCTGCCCCACTATCCTACCCATACCGTGCCCGCTGCCCTCTCAACCCGCACGGAACAGCCTTCATTAGGACACCGTTAGGCTACATGGGTCAGACACAGACGAGTGCCCGTGATAAAGAAAAGGGAAAATATGTACTCGTGCTAATATGGTTTTTAAAAATGTTTTGCACCATTTTCAAGACAAGTTTCAATTTAATGACTCCAAAATTGTGGTAAGCTATAACCATCAAGTAAATGATTATTGGTTATATTTTTTAAGGTAAAACTTAAAAAAAGAGAAAAGTTAATTAATTCATAAGTATCATTTTACAACTTTCACCAAACTTGCCTTGTCATAAAAATATCAAATTATCCTGATTCAAAAAAATGTAATGTGATGTAAAGGTAAAATATTTTCCTTACACCTTGAAAAATTTACAAAATACAACAACAACAAAAAAAGTTTTAACAATTATTTTTCAAGGTAAAAGTATTTTATGTTATTATTTTATTATTAAACTTTTTTTTAGTTACATAACATTTACCTGATGGTGTTTGTGTGTTGACATTACATCAGTTTCAAACGTTAAAGAAAAGAAGGTACAAGTAAAAAAAAAATTTAATATAAAGTCCGATTATTAAAGGAATTCAATATTTTCTATTTCCTTATCTCATGAGTCATACATCAAAGTTATTTTCTGTAAAGTTAATTTTCTTTAAATAGATCATAAAATCATTGACAGATGTAGTAGGCTACATTACTTATTAGAGGTTAAACTCTTTAAAAATGTGTAGGATTTTCACTCATAAATATAACGAATAAATCAAGGAATACATTATATTCTTTTATATTATCTACATAATTCATACATTAACATATTAAAGATATTTTGGTAACACTTTACAATAAGGTTCAGTAGTTAACATTAATGCATTAACATTAACATTGAGCAATACATTTGTTACAGTAGTATTTATTAATCTTTGTTAACATTGTTAGTTCATGTTAGCTCAGGTCCATTAATTAATATTAACAGATACTTTGAACTTCAGATGTTAATAATGTATAATATATACATATATAGTAAATGTTAATATTAATATAACTGAGATTAATAAACGCTTTACAGTTTGTTTTTTTTAGTTAATGTTAACTAATGTAGTTAACTAATGTTAACAAATGGAACCTTATTGTTAAGTGTTATCATATATTTTCTTCTAATTAAATGTGTCCAATGTCAACTGCATTTCTCAAATCTGTTTTCAGCCTGTTATATTTGTGCGGTTTCCAGTTCACAGTAATCATCAATGACAATTAATATTTATGGTACAAGTATAATAAATTATTAATCCATAAATATCATTAATTGGGGGGGGGGTTGTATCACATGATATTTGTCATAAAATGGTCAAATTATCTGATATTTTAAGTGACTTACTAACCTTGACATAGTCATGAGGGTCTACAGTGTTCTACTCTATGATATAATTTCCCCCTTTTTTTGTATGTTTGTCTTTTCTTTGATGAATTGCATTTTTATTGTATTAACATTAATTAACATTCTGAAGAAGACTGAAATAGTATTTTCTTGTAAAAACATACTCCAATAATCTTCATTTACAACACAAAAAAATGACATGAAATGAAAATGTATGGGTAATGGAAATATGAAACTTAATTCCATGAAGCTTTCTAACAACTTCAGATGTAAAATAGCAATGTGTCAACAGGTCCTTGTCTACTATAAGGCCTCTTTGGACTGGTCGAGAGAGATGCGGAAAGTCCCAGGGTTCACCGGGGGATGCCATCAGGTGAATAGGCTTTGAGACATCCCCGTGGATGAGAGCATAGTGGGTGGTGCTCCCCCGAGAGGGATGGGAGTGGAGAGCCCCTGCTCTCATTCAGTCCTCTCCGGGTTTGCACACAGCTTCTCAAGTGGCCCATGAAAGCCCATTACCTCCTTGTGGGAGGGCTTAATTGAAGCTGTAATGCAGAGAAACAATAGTGCACAGAAACCTGAGTGAACGTAAGTATGAGCGCAGCACATCCCCATGGCATTAATAGTGGCATAAATGACAATAAACTGCTTTGTAATGCAGCGATATGGCCCTATATATCTGTCGTGAGGCATCTGTGCAGGCCTGCCTCATTAGAGAGGCCATACACAAAGAAGGCAGTCAGTCAGGAGGTACATGGGTGACTGCCACTGCTCGCATCATTAGCCGTCCCACCGATGCCATGCGATACGTTCTAGCACCTCAGCCATACCATACCATATGCCTTATGCCATACCATAAAAGAGACAGGACCAACTACAGAAGAAGAGCTCAGACAAAAACACTTTGCAGAAGCTGTGAGGCAAAACATTATCAGTTTATTCACTGTGCAGGTGCTGAGATTACACAGCATAGAGGGAGATGTGATAAAAGGAAACTCCCAAGGATGACCACCACGTGTCCATGGATAAAGCTTAATGTGCTCATTCTTTTCATTTTAAAGCAATTCTATTTCAAGCTGAGGTGTGTAATTTTTTCGATGGTAAAATAGACTCTCGGCTTAATATGCAACGGCACTCACAAGGTAGATTTCTTTGAAAAGTGTGAACATTGCTGGTTTTCTTTTCACTTTTAAAACTTTGCTTTGGTCCCAACCAAAACGACTCAGCCAATGGCCGGAGTCTGGGACTACCAGTTTGATCAACCAATGACAGTTGTTGGGGGAAATCTGTTTGAAAATAATCGTTTTTATAAATTCAATGCATTCCTTTCTTCTGTGAAATACAAAAGAACAATGCAAAAAAAAAATCTAAGTTGTAAAAACAAAGATTATCAGAGTAAGTTTTATGAGAAAATACAATGTCTTTCGACTTACAAATTTCATTTCATGTTTAATTCAACATGTTACTTGCCATTTCTTTATAATTATTTGTGAAATGTTTTTCATTCTCTAAGTGAGTATTGTTTCTACACCATATTTTTTACAGTGAAGATATTTCGAAAAATGTCTCTGTGTTTTTTGTCCAAGGAAAGTCAATGGGGTCCAATGTTGTTTTTGACTTCACTGACTTTCATTGTATAGACAAAAACTGTTAAAACATCTTTTGAAATATCTTCTTTTTCTATGGAAGAAAGAAAGGCATACAGGTTTGGAACGACATGAGTGTGAGTAAATGCATTACTGCATTACCCAGCTCTCCCTGCATCACAGACTGTTGCCGTGGAGATACAAACTGTGCTACAGCTGTATGAGCCGCATCTGAACCAGACATAAAAACCATGCAATCACACACACACTTCAGTGCAGCACGCTGCACTCGTGGGACACTTTTTCTGGAGTTTTATGCTAATTTTTAAACCTTTTATTTTTCACTCATGGCATACGGCCATTTTTAATGGAATTTCATGAATGTTATAGGAAATAACACTATCTTTCTCAGTAGAGTTGTACTGAAATCAGTGCAGTGATTGATGATTACTGATTGCAGATTCTCTGTGTGTAAATCAGTTTTGAATCAGGTAGGGTTGAGTACAGGACAGAGTTAGCCATGGTAACATTCAGTAACTTTCCCCATATGTGTCTTGTTTCATATTATCAAAGCCCCCCATGCTCTGTCCCATCCCCCTTCACCTAATTCCTTCCAAACATCGACCCCCCACTTTCATTCTTTTTCCTTTGAAAACTTCCACACCAGAAGTCTGCAGCTTCCCCAGTATTTTATCAGTTCATCTTTGCTATACTCCCCAAACATTCTTATGGACCAGTTCTATATGCTTTCCTGACATTCTTCACATTCATCTGGGTTTGTTGCCATGGAATAATAAATCAGCTGAAAACCTCCCTCAGAGTCAAATACCACAACAGTGGAAGCACCATTGAAAAATGGAAATAATAAAAATATTTTTGTCTAATGTATGTTATGGATTATTTGGATTAATAGCATGAAAAAAAAACATTATTTTACTATTAGATGTTTCAATTTTATTCTGAAAAATTGATTTCTAGGCTAGTGATAGACTATGCTCAATGACACAGAAATAAAACAATTGATACATTTCAAGATGCAGATCGTTGTGGTAAATGTGGTATTAACAGAAACTTAAAAAGTAGGTCTTATTAGTTTTTGGATACAAGTTTATATGTAATATCCACATACAATGACATAGAAAACTATATCACAGTAGGAGCATTTTAGCTAAATGTAGACATTCAGGGTATTTTCACAGTTTTTTATGTTGTTTTAGAATATGTAGTTTGATATTATCTGACTGCTTTGATATCAAATATTTTTGCCATATGGCAATATTTTATACTATGTGACCAAAACCAGATATCAGTTGGCTTCCACTGAAAATATAAACTTATGTAAGCTTAGCCAAGTTTACATAAGGTTATCTATGTGAACATGTCAACAGGAGTGTTGTTTGGACATTTTGTACTTGGAATCGAAGCTGCAGACCAACAACTCTTGAGTTAATCATTTAGGCTCTCACCAAGCATGATTTCTTTGTTAGTCAACAGCACACTGATCGCACACTTGTTCTGCTCAATAAACGCAAGAGGAACACCTGTACCATGAAAAAAGGAGAGTTTCTCGCCAGAAAGAGCCTCATCTTGGATGTGTGATTTCACTGTGTGCAGTGAGGCAGTCAAATCTGAAGGCAATCACCATGGAGAGCGCACACTCCTGAACTAGCCAGCCTATGCAAGCATGCTGCGTCCACTAATGAGGTGTGACCAGACTCATGAGTTGCCATGGAAACTCCCACCAAGCCACTGCAACACCATCAAATCTCCTATATGATAACTCCCGGCCCCTCTCTGTCTGCAGTAATGGTTAAACGCCTGGAGGAAAAGTTACGGGTTGATAGTTCAGCTGTGAAACCAGATGATGGAATATGATGCCTAAAATCTGACTTAAATTTCAATAATGAGATATTTAAAAGAGTACATTTAAATGCATTTAATACATAACCATGAATACAAACAAAACATTAATCTAATAGAACAATGATTCAAGAAAACTGTTAACAGTTCATTTGTTTTGGCATGAAGGCAGAGGGTTTCAGATTCTTGGCAGTTGGGAAGATATTTACTGCCTCTTGATATTGCCAGGATTATCTGAGATAAATAAAAAGCTACATTTCTTGGGCAAGAATATCAGTAATAAATTATCATTCATGGCTTTATGTTGATCAAATAAATAATTTTATAATTTTGGCATGTTTTAAAACTTTCTGGCACAAGTTTTCTTGGTCCTGACACTTTTAAGTGTAAATTTTTTAAAGTGTTTATAGATTAATAATGTGTTAAATTGAAAAGTCACTCTACCCTAATTTTTTATCATTCCTAATTTTAAGTGTAGCTGACAACTGAATGCATTAAACGCATAAAAATACTGTTAAAAAAAAATTTTATGGCACGAAAAAAATGTATTAATTTTCTTATTAGATGTTTCAACTTTCCTGAAAAATGGATTTCTAGGCTAGTGATAGATTATGCTCAACATAATTAACAACACACTCTCAGATAAAAAAAACAGGTACAACAGCTGTCAGTGGCGTAGTACCCTTTCAAAAGTTACACCTTTGTACCTTATGTACCCCCAAAAGGGTGCATATTTGTACCTAAAGTGTATATATTAGTAACTTTTAAAAAGATATTGTCCCGTCGACAGCATTTGTACCTTTATTTCTGAGTGTATTTTGACTTCTTTTTGTAGGATTTTCTGTTTTTTGGCTCTCGAATTATCTTAATTTGAGCAATTATGTGAATAATTGATTGATTTGATTATTTTATCATGCTATTATTCTGACAAAATCAACTGAAAGTTTTAAGTATTTAAAAATACCCTTTCCACGTAAAACACAAAAATAAACTTGTAATTTACATTTTGACAAACATGTCATTTCCTGAACTGTGTATGACAGTTTTTCAACTCCTGAGTGAGACAGAACTCAGAAAGGAAAAAACTATGTGGCAGGTATGTCATTCAGTTCGCTGCATAGAAGATGCCCATTGGCCTTTGAGAGCTAAACAACAATGGCAGAACGGTGGGTGACAGGCTGCACATGCTAACTGCTACACAGGTTGCAGGTCCTCAGCAGCTCGTTCTGCATGCCGAGCGCTGTCCAGTCACTCCTCAGTCGTTTTGTCCACTAGTGGCACATTCCTTCCTCTTGGCCAGTCTTGTGTTTATTTCCAAGGAGCAGTCTTTTTCCCAGGTCCCTCTTGGCCTCCGAGCGAAGGCTTTTGGCAGAGATCCATGTTGCACAAAAGGCCCGGGCATTCCAGCTGTCTGTCTCTAATCCCCAGTGTCAGCTCGTGTTAATGTTGCAGCGTGAAATCTGAAGGCGCAAATCGGCGTGGGATATTAAAAAAACCATCGTCAGAATTCCTCTGGAAAGGCAACTAGTCTGCTGGTGGCATTAGTGAGGGCTGGTGCGTTGCCATCTTGGAGACGAGGAGTTCTGAGGCTTTCGCCTGCAATGGAAGTGCTTGCTGCAGTGGTTTGAGGTGGCAAAGGAGAGGAAATTGATGAATGCTATCCTCTGAGACTTGCTCCGGTGCAAGAAGAAAAGGGAAGAAAGTGACTGACGCAGGACTAAAGCAGCATTTCCGTTTTTTTCTCTCTGCCCCCTCAGCCTGGAAAAACAGACAATAGGCGAATGACACAGCTCTGTGGATGGCTGATTATCTCACATCCCTTCACCTCACACACCCCCTCCTCCTGCTCTCCGAATCGCCACAAATGTTCAATACCTTCTAGAGCGAATCAACCTGTGTGCTCCTTGAATCACAGTGCAATAATGTGCACTGTATACATTATTATATGGTTTATCTGTTGTCTGTATTTATGATTTATGTATTTGTCTTTTTATTGTTGTTAGTATTAAGTCAGTGCCATATATATACAGTGGGTACGGAAAGTATTCAGACCCCCTTGAATTCAGCTGTGCTGGGTAGCCCCACCCACAGTGAAATTTCATTGGTCTGCAATCCTACTCCTTATAACTGCACATTAAACTTTAAATAGCTCCTGACTGGCTGCATGTCACACAGCATTTCCTTAAGTGTGGACAGAGAAATTACTCGTGGCTTAAAACAAAAAATTAAGTGTTCATTTCCATGCTTTAATCTCTTATTTCAATAAAACATAAAAATATATAATAAAATACAAATCTAATAAAAATAACATTTTATTATGATTAATAATAATCACAAAATTGTACAGTTATATTAGATATTTATAGTTATTTCTCTAAAATAAGCTACTGAGAGATCACGTCCCTCCTCTCTTACAGCAGATTGATCACTGGAGTGCAGCTGACTTTACATTTTGTTTTTGTTGGCTGTCGGTTGATAGTGGAGCTGTGTGGAGGATGATAAAAGTGGGCTGGGTGGTCAGTTAGAGGCAGGTGGAGGGGAGCGTGGGGCGGTAATGACATGCAGGAACAGTGCAGCGAGAGAGAGAGAGAGATTTCACCTGAGAGGTGGTAGAGATGCAGCTCACGACGGGGGCCGGTCTGCCGCTCACTGCTTTCTGATGACTTGTCAGTTTGGGAAGGACAGGCTGTTTGTCTGTGCAGTTGGGTGGGTCTCATTATCACATCAGTGTCATCTTTCTCTGTTTTCATGCAGCAGGCAGATCACACCCTGAGAGGATCAAACCTGACACACACTAACAGAGGCGTGTGTTGATACATTTATATTTTTTCTTTATTCATTTCCACTTTAAATCTGTTCCTTCCCTGGTAGTTTCTTCTTTATGCATATTCCTTGAACATTCAGGGGACAGTGGGCTAAGATGTGTCAGCGGGTACTCTAGTGAACTGTGCATTATTTTGTCACATGATCGTTAAGAAAGGGCTGTGAAATCCAGTTTCTATACAATATCTGCAAAGTTCCTTTTTTGCATAGCAGTAATAATATTTTGTTTCATCTCAAAGCAAAGATGTGCAGGTCTGTACATTACAACATATATTAAGTTTGAATCAATTAAAGGGGTCATATGATGCTTTTTTAAAGATCATTATTTTGTGTATTTGGTGTAACAGAATATGTTGACATCCTTTAATGTTCAAAAAACACATTATTTTTCAAATACTGTACATTATTGTAGGTCCTCTATGCCCCGCCTCTCTCAAACGCTTCGTTTTCTACAAAGTCCCTCCTTCCGACAAGCGCAGTCTGCTCTGATTGGCCAGCTGACCCAGTGCATTGTGAACACTGCAAGCACGCGTCGAAAATGTAACGCCCCTTACCATAATCGCGAGCTTCATCTTTCAAAATAAATGTAAAGACAGTAAATAATGTCATTAGTTTTACCATCAGTTCAAGCCCGAAAGGGAAACAGAGTCGCGTGACAGACACAGTGATGAAGCTGGTATGTGTTTG
>NW_015505490.1:206254-215744 GCF_001515645.1 Sinocyclocheilus grahami
TTAAGTTCCGTATCAGTTACAAAATATTATTACTTGCCTATAAGACCCTTAAAGGGTTAGTTCACCCAAAAATGAAAATTAGCCCATAAATTACTCACCCTCAAGTCATCCTAGGTGTATATGACTTTCTTCTTTCAGACGAATCCAGTCGGAGTTATATTAAAAATTGTCTTTGATCTTTCAAGCTGTTTCACACGAAACGGTCATCCATAAAATGCATTGCTGTTCTGTTGTGAGTAATCTTAAAGATTCCTAAATGCATCTACTTTCAGAAGGCCAAATAAAGTGCTTTTGCTTTCGCCTAGAAACACACAGCGTCTCCCTGACATGCTGCTTCAACACTAACTGCGGTTACTGAAACCACGCCTTCTTTCTTTGCATGAACATTTGGGCTGCATTATACTAATATTTCCACATAGTGAGGTAGATATGTGGGGGCGTGTTAGAACGAGGTGTTTTAGGGGGGCGTGGCAGAGTCTTAACTTTGATAAAGAATATCTCTTTGGTTTTGAGACTTTAGTCTTTGCAACTTTAGGGATCTTATCTATTCACAAACAGCTTGTAACACTCCAAAGAGAAAGGAAAACTTGAAATCGCATCGTATGACCCCTTTAAGATTTTTTATTTATTTTATTTTTCAACAGAAGTCTCTTATGCTCTTAAAGGCTGCATTTATTTGATCAAAATATGCCTCAGGGTACTATTAGGGCTCAACTAATAGTAACAGTAAGGTTTTCCTCAAAATATAAAAAATACTTTTTAAAAACATAAAAATGTAAAATATGAGAAACGTTTGAAAAATGTTTCACTACATTCAAATAAATGTAACTTTTCACTTTTTAAAATAGTAATGCATTTATACATTCATGTTCTTTTTTATGTGAAATATTAAAAATATTTCTTGACATGAGCAAGTTGTGTCACTAAACTTGGTAATTCTTATTTCTTATTTCTTATTCACAGCAGGTAAACGCACACGGACAGATGTCCATTGGAGCGAGACTTCCCAGCAGTCTCAGGCGGGCGGAGCGAGGGGCGTTACTGCTCCGTGAGCGAGATGGTACGCGGCTTTATCATGTTTCCCTCCGGCTCCAGGTCTTTGTGTGGGATGTTAAGAGCCCGAGTCTAGAATGCCAAACTGTGTTCTTAACAGTCAGCTATCTGTCTCTCTCATCTGTGGCCTAGATGCGAGCACCATTGCTACCTGTTTCGAAAACAAGAAGAAAAGAGGGGGGAAGAGAGAGGCAGGGCACAAGGACAAAGCTGGGAGCGGAGCAGCAGAACACAGTGTCTGTTGTATATGGGTGCAGGCTTGGCACAAACAGTGGCTTTTCTGTAAAACTATCCCATTCCTCCCAGGCCTCTGACTGGGCTCTCAATACTGCCTTTGTCCTTTAACATCACCAGTGACATTGAGAAGCCAAATCTAGCAACACCTGCCCCCTCGCAGCCTCTCTAGCACACTCAGTCCGATGCACAGCCCAGGTTCATGCCGAAAAGGACGTATGGAGTTTATTTTGTTAACTAGCTGCGATATGGGAATGGGATCAGCTCTGAAAAGTGATGTTTTTCCCTGAAAAAGAGTCCCAAATCTCGTTTTCCTTAAACTTTGCTGTCTCATCTTTAAAGGCAGGATATGCTGCATAATTGATGAGTGACTCTTTTTAAATCTATTAAAAGAAATGATTCCAGTATTTATAGGGAGTCCCAGTCCAAATCAAATATTCGATGCCGTCATAAGGTTGCTCGCTGAGACACTTTGCAGTTCGGCTGAAAGTATACTTGCATATTGAATGTCTTGTGTCCTTCATGCTATGTTATGAATAAAAGTTTTTCACAGAAAAGTCGCAGAAGACCAAGGACAAACTAAATTCAATTATATTTTATCAGTGACGCTTTTCACAACAAAATTTTTTAAATGGTCTTTACGGAGTGCCAAGAATGTATTAAAGTCCAAGGTTGCTTGGAAGAAAAAAAATTTTAAATAATAAGAAAATTAAATCTCTTTTTTTTTTTTGTACACGGAAGAATGGCACAAGGGAATACATACCTTTACTTCAGTTAAAAGGGCTATTTTTCCAATAAATAGCTGAGGAAATTCAATGGAATATGGTGTAGTGCCAGATGTTCAGCATTTCTGAAACTGTTGCATCAGTCTCTGCATGTAACATATTTAGGGAATGCTTATACTCTTGATCTCAATATAATGGAGGAAAAATTGGAACACAGTCTGAATGTTTCTTGGAATAAAACTGTATTTTCCCTGATTAACATGTTAATTTGGTCTAATAGCCTAATAAATTGCAGTGCAAATGCAGTGCGAATGTAAAGAATTTCTGATTGGAAATCTTTTATGAAAATGTTCAGACTAGAATGGCTGTAGGAGGAAAGGGGAGAGTTAACCGCTGTTTTTGCTGTGCAATCCGATCTGTTGAACACGGAGGGGAGGAAAGATAAAAGGAAACAGAAGCGCTGTTGCAGTCTGTCTACAGGAAGAGCCTGATTAGAGGTGAGCCTGCAGCAGGCACATTGGCTGAGGAACCAGCCAATCACGAGGGCAGCCAGGGAGGGCAAAGTCCTTTGCCTGTGGCAAAACATCTCTGTGTGTCACTTCACTCTTGTTGAACACAATGTGTCCAGTATCAACCAAATACCTAATTACAATATGAATTCACCTCATGTAATTCATGTTACATGTAACACGTACTTTGAACATTTCAGGTCACGTACTCTCAGCGCATGTATTATTAATGGATTTAATGGCTTACTGGTGTTTCTTGTAATATGCATGCTCATGAACATTAATAAAGCAAATACACATGTTTAGGAATGTACTTGAACTCTGAAGGAATTAAAGACACAATGGTCCCTGTATATCATGCAGTTTTGACAGGGCTTGCAGACATTATAAATATATAGTTCATTCATGAAACTCTAGATGGTGCAGGCGACGGGTTGTTAACATAACCGATGATATTCAGAGAGTTAAACGACTTGGCACATGCATATGCAGCCAATGAGCTTACTGCCTTGCATTTATATGGCTGGCTAGCATTCACTAGAGATTCCTGCACCACGCTTTCAGAGTTTCTATGACACCCTCCACCTTCCCCAGCTCCACCTGTATAGATCTGCTACGGGTTATTTTATATGCTATTTGTGCAGTAGCAGTATGTCTTAAATACTCATGGCTCTGTATCGCCATATGCATTGGCAGTAGCAAGTTCCTGTACTCGCTTGCAGCAGCAGCAATAATCTACAACTACAGCAATAACCAACAGCAGCAGCAATTCAGCAGCAGCGTAGCAGATCTATTCCGCCAAGACCAAATACATTAACATTGTCATATCCATCATCACCATGCTAAAATCTTCCGAGAGTTGTCATGATTGAATTAGGTCTTTATGAGTGTTTCTTCAACTATGGGCACACATCCCAGGAGTTGATTTTCAATAACAGCTTTATTTATTTATTTATTTGTAATTTTAAGTTCACATTAAAATCTTTGATACTTTTTTATACCATGCCATCATTGCTTTTTTTATGTATCGATTTTTACAGGAATTTTCAATAATAAAATATGAAAATACATAATAAAATTCATTATTTATTTACTTAATTATTGTATAAATTGTAATAAAACCATTGCAACATTTTTATAAAAAAAAATACAAAGCCTTTGTTGATTATAAAATGTTTTATTACACTTAATGTATGGTCATTTAAATAATATGAATCATAAAACCATTGTAGTATTTGTGTGAAATTATTCATATGTATATAACTGTATACCTTTTTTCAAATTTGTTACAGATAATTACTAAAATAACCCATGAAAATACAGTCACAATGGTGGTATCATGTCTATCACAAGAAACAATTGTGCCCCTAATAAAGGGTTCATGTAGGATTCAAAGCTATTTTACATTTATTGAGATATTATTATAGTTTTTATTCATATTTTGAATTCGTTTTTATTTTTACATTTTCTGTTTTCAGTTTCATTTTAAAGTTTTAGTAATTCTGTGTTTTTGTCATTTGTCATTTAAAAAAAAAAGTCAATATAGTTTTCATTCATTTTCATTTATTTCAGTTTTAGTTTTAGTTATTTTAGTACATCAAAATAATGAGAAAGGTTGCCTTAAAAACAAAAACAAAAAATTTCAACTAAAATAAAATACACATTTTTAAAAATAAATATATGAAAATTAGTTTTTTGGTTTTAGTTTACAATAATAACCCTTCCAGGATACATAAAATACAAGCTATGTAATTAATCTGCATTTAATCTTTTAATTTGTAAAAAATGTTTAAAATGTCAGTTTCACCAATGAAATGTGATGGAAATGACACTGTGGTGGAAACAGTCATGACTTTCAGAAAAACAAACATGGCAGAATCCTCCTGTGATACTTGTATGTCCACTGTAGGACGTTGTTAGTGGACAAATTAAAACTAGTGAGTGTGGAAAGTGCTTCAAAATAGTTTACTTTCACAAAAGTGCCTGATATTTGAAAGACACAACAGTTTCATGCTTTCTGAAAATAGCAAATGTCTGCTTAAACACTTTAACAACATGTCACATAGAAGATGCTTTTCTAGTCTGGGAGGATATTTTTGTCAATCTTTTCTAAGAGTTACATAATCTCTCTTTCATTTATTGTGTATAATGTTGTCCAATGTCCCACTCTGCTTTGCCAAGAGGTCACCGAAAAGCGTTCCCTTCGAGCTTTACCATGTCAAAGTGGGAGCATTGCTTAGGGCCACAGTACACCCATTCATGTGGCAACCGAAAGTCTAGCCAGTAGACTGTGTCGGCCTGTATCACAATGCCAGAGTGAGCACACATGTCAGCTATCAGTCTCCTCTCTCTCAGCTCAGAGTTGGCAGTGCTGAGCGAAAGGGTCAATTTGCTGCATTAATGCCATCGGAAGCTCATATGGCACAGATTCCATCCCCACTCACTCCCCGAACACTAAGCAGGCTCGATCCCCCCACCATCCCCCAGACATGGCCTGCTCACTGCTTCAGTGAGTCGCTGGACTTGGGGGATCAGGGGAGGCAATTTGGTGTTTTCCTAAAACTCTGAAGTTGGCAGCAAGAGCTGATAAGAGTGCCGGAGATATTAGTGAGAGCGCCGGCGAAACAGAGACCTCAAACGCAGGTGTTGTTACTATAGATACACGCTCCTGCTCACCTTACAGATGACAGCCAAGGACACTGGTGGAAATGGACAGTTATGTAAACATTATGACTGATTTTATCCACAGTTCATTTGGAATCGCATGACCTCTTCTGGAGGTTGAGACAGGCTGCGGTTTGATCTGTGGTTCGGTGACATTGCAATGTTTATTTTTCCTATCTATTAATTCATTTAAAAAATATTTTTAAAAATCCAAGTAAATGTGGACCATATACAGTATATAAGAAAGCAAGACAGCGTTTAGGTCTACTTAGGAAACTAAGAAATCTAAGTATCAATGGGAGGGCTTTGACCATTGTTTATAGATCGATGATTGAAAGTATTTTAAAGTGCCCCTATTATGCCATTTTTAAGGTTGCTAATATTGTTTTATGAGTCTCCTAAAACAGGTTTACATGCATGCAAGGTCAAAAAACACATTAGTTTTCTCAAAAAATAGATTTAATTTGACCTAATTTCGAAATGATTCGTAAACGACTCGTGCAAAGCAGTTCAAAGAATCAGTCTCTCTAAACCCCTCCTTTCCGTGAGCCCTCACTGCTGTGATTGGTCAGATGGCGCAATCCTTTGTGATTGGTCCAGAGCCCTAGAGCGATTGGCGGAAACGAAAAGCCCATTGCCATGATGGAATGACAGCCCTGGAGACTTGTCAATTCATAGAAAAGATGCTATCGATTGTACCTTAACAATTCAAGTTGGGAGTCTGATGATGAAACGCTTGAAGTGGCTGATCAACAAGAGACTGATTCGCAAGCACGACTGGAGCAGGACGTTTCTCAGCGGTAAGTGCCAAGTGTTAACAAGTTTGTGGTAATTATAAGATTTACTCTCACAGCGTAGGATACAGCGTCTTCTCGCATGATGTTAACCACACGGAAATTTTACTGTTTGTGGGCGGGCAAATTGGCGACGTAGAACGTGGGCGGACATTATGCAAATGTGTTACTTCGTGACGTAGAGCCATAACAGAATAAGATTCGAATTCCTGACGACTCCTTTAGGCGATTGCGAGCCGACTCTTTGTTTTGATAGACAATAACTTTATTTATTGTGCACTGTCAGCTTCACAACTTAGCAGATAGTTTATGTTCACATACAGCTACATGACACACTGCATGAAAGGTAATATTCGAAAAGGCATAATAGGGGCACTTTAACATATAACATTATTTCGTGGTATGGTAGTTTAACATTGAAACAGAAAAATTAACTAACACGAGTAGTTAACGAAGCAAATAAGATTATCGACCAGAGACAGAGGAGGCTGCAAGACCTGTTCTGACGATTCATGGAGGAAAAGGCAATTGCAGTATATTCTGACCAGACTCATCCCCTCCATTCCTGATCGAGGCCCTCCCTTCGGGGCGCAGACTGCATTTACCACTGGCTAAAAAGAACATATATAAAAGGTAATTTGTTCCATTGGTGGTGACTGTTTTAAACCAAATTCTTAACTGATGTATTATATATTCTGTGAGTTATGGTGTTTGTATAGGCAATTGTATTGTTTATATAAATCTTATATATAATATATATATATTTTTAAATATATATAATATATTAACTCAAACGCCACATGACACCTTGCTTTTGCCATTTTAAATATATTTCAGCCGAATTGCATGCATACATACATTTTTCACTAAATTACAACTTTTCTTGAAAATGGCATAAAAGCAATATGAAACCAAAATGTAAACAAATAATTTATTTTCTAAACTTGGGGTGTATGTGTGTGTGTGTTTGAAACTAGATTTTTCAACTTTTTTTTTCTCTTCTCCCTTTTCCGTATAATTTTCTCTCTCTTATATATATAAAAAAAAAAAGTGATGTGACATGTGGCCAAGTATGGTGACCCATACTCAGAATTAGTGCTCTGCATTTACCCATCCAAAGTGCACACACACAGCAGTGAACACACACACCCGGAGCAGTGGGCAGCCATTTATGCTGCGGCGCCCAGGGAGCAGTTGGGGGTTCGGTGCCTTGCTCAAGGGCACCTCAGTCATGGTATTGAAGGTAGGAGAGAGTGCTGTACATTCACTCCCCCCACCTACAATCCCTGCCGGTTCGAGACTCAAACCCACAACCTTTGGGGTATGAATCCGACTCTCTAACCATTAGGCCACGACTTCCCCTATCATTTGTCCCCTGTACCAGACCTGGGCTAAACCTGCAGAACAAACCACTTAACACCATCTGGTCTAGCTATTGGACTACCATAGCCATGTCAAATCAAAAAATGGATAAATGGCTTTAAAAAGATGGCTTGCTGGTTAAGCTAGTTAAGAAGCCTAGGTAGGAACACCAGCATACCAACACCTGATGTACCTGATTTATCGGTATCTGTTTCCTCACAGCAGACACAGCAATATTTATCAATCACCTGTACTACACACTGTCCCCATTGTCACATTCATACAAACTGAGATGTTTCCAATGACTCTGTCTTTCCAATCTCACTTTCATTTGTCCTCCTTCTCCCGCTCAATGCAAAAGCCTTTGTGTCGCAGGGAATCTGAAAATAAGCAGAATAAGCAGGGTTAAAACAAATGTGTCTTTTATGAAGTGAGGGTGTCATTTGCTACAGTAGGGTGGGGGAGACGGAGCTCAGTCAGCGAGGAAATGACAATATCCACACTGTCCCTGGCAGCAGCAGCAGTGCCGAACCAGGCGCCACCACGGCTGAGCACAGAGGAGCAGCGACTCATAGGAAACATCCATCTTCACGTTCGCTGAGAAGGGGAAATAATTATGTTTCCTATGTGTTGCTCATAATGATTCGGCAAAAGATGGAGTAAGTTAATGATGACTGTGGTCATGTATGTCCTAAAACACTTTTATCCAGGGGAATTTCTAGCCTTTCATCAGTACTGGGACACAGGCCACCATCAAAAAAAGTGTCCCAATTGACCCTTTTTTAGATACTGCTATGGATATAATTATATAATGTGCCTTTGCAGTGCAGAGTCAAGCTGCTTCACTGATTTTAGGTACATTTATTTTTGTTTTCTGTCTTATAAAGTATCCTGTTGGGGAAGTCGTGGCAAAAGGTTGTGGGTTCGAGTCTTGTACCGGCAGGGATTGTAGGTGGGGGGAGTGAATGTACAGTGCTCTCTTCCACCTTCAATACTACGACAAGGTGCCCTTGAGCAAGGCACCGAACCCCCAACTGCTCCCAGGGCGCCGCAGCATAAATGGCTGCCCACTGCTCTGGGCGTGTGTTCAAGGTTTGTGTGTGTTCACTGCTGTGTGTGTGCGCACTTTGGATGGGTAAATGCAGAGCACTAATTCCGAGTATGGGTCACCATACTTGGCCACATGTCACTTCACTCACTCACTTCACTGTTACTGTTTTGGTGTGAGAAATCATGAGTGTGAGTGAACTGTCCATATGAATCAAAGGCCACATTCACACAGCAGCTAAATTTTGTCAATTCACCTCACATAATCCTGTTCTGTACACACACAGTTCAGTAATTTACGGGAGTGACAAGGGTTTTCTACAACTGAATCAACTTCTGAAAATGCAGGTAGTAACAACCACATTTACAGAAATTTGACGGTGTGTACTGATCCAAACTAAACTTAATGATGTACTTAAAGGGGTCATATGATGCTGCTAAAAAGAACATTATTTTGTGTATTTGGTGTAATGAAATGTGTTTATGCGGTTTAAGGTTAAAAAAACAAATGATTTTCCACATACTGTACATTATTGTTTCTCCTCTATGCCCCGCCTTTCTGAAACGCATCAATTTTTACAAAGCTCATCGGTCTGAAAAGCGAGGTGTGCTGTGATTGGCCAGCTATCCAGTGCGTTGTGATTGGCCGAATACCTCAAGCGTGTGACGGAAATGTTACGCCCCTTACCATATTGTGATGATGCCGGTTCGGAGCGATGAAAATCCATTATAAACGAGGCATTCGTTGCATTCAGTGGGGACATAATTATGGATTATAATGACTTATACTGTCTTTTTACGCGTTGCGTTGCGTTGCATCGCACCATGTTAACATAAAACCATGTCTGCATTTGTGATCGGAGAAATGGCAAACAACAAGTCCTACTCTACACTGCCCAAAAAACTCGCTTTAAATATATAAAATCTCTTTAAATATAAAAGATGTACTTACAGTCTTTGAGTCAGAACAGCCGGCATTGTAGTCTACTCTCACAGGATCAGTAAACAGTCCTCCATAAAATGGGCTGCACACATCTGAATATTTGGGTTGAAGTGTTCTGGAACAGTGTTGTAAATACAACTTAACCACTGATTTCTAGTC
>NW_015505490.1:222177-275773 GCF_001515645.1 Sinocyclocheilus grahami
CACGACATGGCGGCGGCAACAACAATACTACAGCGAGAATAAAAGTTACGCCTTCTTTCTTTGTGTGAACATTTGGGCAGCGTTATGCAAATCTTCCCACATAGTGATGTAGATATGTGGGGGCGTGTTAGAACGAGCCGTTTTAGGTAGGCGTGGCTGACTCTTAACTTTTATAAAGAATATCTCTTTGGCCTTCACGACATGGCGGCGGCAACAACAATACTACAGCGAGAATAAAAGTTACGCCTTCTTTCTTTGTGTGAACATTTGGGCAGCGTTATGCAAATCTTCCCACATAGTGATGTAGATATGTGGGGGCGTGTTAGAACGAGCCGTTTTAGGTAGGCGTGGCTGACTCTTAACTTTTATAAAGAATATCTCTTTGGATTTGAGACTTTAGTCTTTGCAACTTTACCAATCTTCTTTATGCACCAAGAGCTTGTAACACTTAAAAGAGAAAGGAAAAATTGAAATCGCATCATATGACCCCTTTAAATGTGTATCAGATTTGTGGTGTAAGAAATCACAGGGAATGATGTAGCCAACATCTTGACTCAGTTCTGACAGATCTTGCTATAAAAAAACATGGCAAATAAGAACAAGCCTATAATACACTCAAAACACGTTATCTTGGAAATAAGAAACCAAAATATTGTGACCTGTACCTGCCTACTTTATTAACAAACAATGTAAACAACAAGCCCAAAGACACTTAATAAGTGTCGCTTATAATACGTAGACAAGGCAACACTTCAAGAGCACGCTCTGCACAGCAATCTTTCAAACATAAACAAAACACGACGGCTAATAATAGATAATGAGGATTTGGTCACTTGTATTATTGATTTGGTTACATATTACACTCTTAAAAATGAAGGTGCTTCACGGTGCCATAGAAGAACCTTTTTGTCTAAATGGTTCCATAAAGAACCTTTAACATCTGAAGAACCTTTCAGTTTCACAAAAGGTTCTTTGTGGCAAAAGAAGGTTCTTCAGATTACAAAAAAGTAAGAAAGAGATGGTTCTTTAAAGAACCTTTGACTGAATTGTTCTTTGTGGAACCAAAAATGGTTCTTCTATGGCATCGCTGTGAAGAACCTTTTGAAGCACCAATACCAAATGCGCAAGATGGCAAAATGTTGCTATGGTTACAACAGCGTCAGTCATCGTAAATTTGAGAGTGAGTTCTGTTCCATATACACACAAAACTGTAATTTAAGGGATTCACTCTTGTATTTAAATACGGTTGTCACTCCTGAAACTTTACAGTGTGTTCTGAATTGCAAACAAATTCTGGCCTTTCTGCAAAACCAACTAGTAGGAGTTTGAAAAGTGTGATTTATTGGCGAATGTGGCATCATAAGTTCTAATTCTAAACAGTATATAGTAAACACACACAACATGATTGCTAAAATATTATCTGAAAAAAAATATTCTCAGATCAGTATACAGTAATCATTCTCAGACAAAGATTTATCAGTGATAATTTACTGGGTCTCATGCCCCAGTAAAAACAGTCTAGCATTTCCCCTGTATTTATCCACATTAAAAATATGTTTGAATGCATCAATAATGCATGTTGCACATTCTGGAAGAGAAACAGAATATGCCAAAAACTGAGAGACACAGCGCAAGTGTTGATTTTGTTCAATGTAATGTGCTATTAAGAGGCTGAAAGTGGCTGGGGGTATTTTTGGCACCACTTTACATCCTCATACTGCGCGTTAAAGAGGTGCTAACTATACCTCCATTTGCCAGAAGTCCTCTGTAAATATTTACAATTAATAAATAAAAAAAAAACTCTGCAGCCAGTCCAATAAACATAAGGTGCCTAATTCATGGGAAAGGCTTACAGAAGATTAATGTTCTTTTGAAAAAGTGTAAATAGCAAAGAGACGACCCTTTCGTCTGTTTGTTTGAGATGTCACGCCAACGGTCCAGAAGAGGATGGAGCTGGTATCAGGAGAACAGGCTCTTGTTTGTCTTTCTCACGCTTGTCGGTGCGCAAGCAATGTCCCAAATGTCTGGACTCATTTGGCTGAATCTAAAAGGGACGAGTAAAGGGGCATTGCGGCGGCACTCGCCAGTGTTATTTTTGGAAGAAGCAGGTAAGGAACACGGGCGAAATTACATCCGTGGTACCTGTCGGCACTTCAGATGGGATGTCGGGATGCCATGGCCATCTTCAGAGCACCGTGGCTCTGATTCAGCAGCTGGGCTGGAGGTGGTAAGCCAGCTCAAATGTGCTCAATGTTTGTGGAGATTTGGCTAGTGCTGATGGAGACTAGGTGACACCTCTCCCAAGCTAAACATAGCAACCTGAGTGGGGCGGCAGGGCCACGTGTAATAGGAGACATAGCAGCCCTGTGTGTGTTTCAAAGCTTTGCCATATGTCTGAGAGGCCTGAAAAGGGAGGATTTCGAATTTGTATGTCAACAAACCTGTTCATCTACAGCAGACGAATTAAAACTGATTTTGCCCCAGTGGCCTGTTCCAACACAGCGGGTTGCCATGTTGCTGAGCTTTGTCCTGGCAAGCATTTACCAAATCGACAGGGGCGTTGGGAGTGAAAGGAGAATGAGAATTACAGGGTGGAGGAGGGGGGCACCTTCATTGTTTGGGAGTGTTAAGTTCTTTTTATTTGTGATGTAATATGTGTCCGTAAGCTCACAGTTAGCACTATTAAGGAGTCCTGTTGCTAGGAGAGGAACAGCACAATTCACTTCCATTGGCTGCGAGGACCTGCACAATTGGCCAATAAAAATCACTACTAGACTTGGACAGTGCTGGCTATCCAGACACAATTATATATAAAGATAAGTCCTTAAGGGCAACTTACAGGCAAAACCATTATTTGTTTTTGTTTTTTCATGCACTGGTCAATTTTGAGATTTTGGTTTATTTTGCCTCTCAAAACAAGTCTTATTTTAGACTAGTAGAAAAGAAAACACTTACCAATACGCATGTTTAAGTTAAAGCCGCTTTCTTAAAATTAGTTTTTCCTCATGCACTTTTCCACCAAATATCCCAGTTTTATTTTATTCCTACCATGAAAATTGGTGCAGAAACAAAGAAAGAATCAAAATGACAAGTTCAAAGAAATGACACTGCATTTAAACCTTACATTTTGAAAGACTAAAATAGTACTTTCTTGTTAAATGTACTCCAATAATCTTTTACAGTTTATCTATATTCTGAAGGGTTTTACAGAAGGGGTTGTTCATATAATTTGCCTGCTTTATATAACATTGTATTCCTAAAAACATGGTGAATTTTTTTTTCTGGCTTTTGACAGTATTTTCTGATTTATGGAGTGATACAAATAGGTATCTCTCCTGTGTAAAATCATAATTTTGAAACTGCCTTTATCCAATGTCCAGATTTCTGATTAGTGCATATATAATTAGATAAAGCATAATTTGCATATTCAAACATAACCTATAATATAAAAAAAACTGTCTTAATGTGCTGTGATTAATCAGCGGGTGAAGTATGTACATTTTACTTTATTCACATGTGGTGTCTTGCATTGAAGGGTACTCTGGTCCTAATTTGACACATAAAGGGGAGGGAAATATATGATATAAAATGTTGGGTGTTTTGGATGCTAGTAATTTCAAAGCAAACCCATGGAAAAGTGTTTTCTCCATCTCTTATGCTCCCCAAAACAATGCCAAATCCTTTCAGACTTGCACTTAATGCCCTTTAGTTGGTGTTGTGACAGCAGAACTCCCAATCACAAGAATTTATATGAAAGGGTCAAGGAAGTTATATCACTCTTGAGCAGAGAACAAACCGCTCCGGCACTAGGCACAGAGGGAAGTCATGACCCGTGAGAAGAAGGGCCAAATCCCTGTCAGAAACACTGAAAGTAATTTATATTAAGATATGAAGATGTAAAAGAAAAATAAACATTTTCCAGATCCACTTAAACTGACAGAAGACAGAAGGTCTCCCACAAATGAGGGCTAAAAGTCTTACTGGGTAACTTCCCCTGCCTGACATGCCCTTGACCTTCTTCTGCCACCTGCCAGGTGACCTTTCACCTCTAGGAGCTTGCAGTTCAAGAGGCTCCTGGTGTTTTATGGCTGCTAACACAGATGGACTGGAACCTGACCACACAAACACAGGACACATACAGGCACACAGGGACCATCAGGCTGTGTCAAAAAAAACAATGATCAGTAAATCTTAGCAGGTGCTTTATATATGAAAATTATAAATATGAATGAGAGTTTTCCTATATGAACATTCAAATATAATAATTTATAGAAAGGTATATTAAAATATTTTATTACAAATCATTAAAATAGTGTTCATAAATGTTTGATGAACCTTTAGCAATTACTGCTGTCAATATTTAAAAAGTATTACAAATAAATGAAATAAAACTTAATTAAATTAAACTTCATTATCATATAATATTCAGGATTTGATCAAAGCTAAGAGAACACAGATAGAGAGCACAGACAGCAAACAGCTGGTTCTCTAAAACCTTGAAAAAATAAATTTATTTAAATGAAATGTCATAAAAATTGATGTGACGTGTGATGTGTACTCAAGTAATTAGTGCTCTGCATTTATCCCATCCAGGTGCACACACACAGCAGTGAGTAGTGAACACACACTCACACACACACAGCAGTGAGTAGTGAACACACACCTGGAGCAGTGGGCTTTTACACATTTCTTCTATTTATTATTTGTAAAAGTATTACAAATGAATAAATCATAAATACAAATATTTTGTAATTATTATATATTTTTATAATTGTAATAATTACATTATAAATAAGTAAATTCTTTGTACACTGAAATACCATTAAAAATAATCAAAATTGTATGCATAAATGTTTGATGAACTTTTAGTAATAACGTCTGACAAAAACATGCATTACAAAAGTATAAATTTTTTTTTATAAAAAATGTAAAACTCCATTAAACTACTCTTTTATGCAATATTCATGATTTGGTGCAAAGGTTAAATCTCTCAAACCCTAAAAATATCTAACAGCTGTTTTCATAAATAGATACTTTTTTGTTATTAATTTTAATGTGACATTGTTTATTCTCAGATCAAAACCATATTAAAAAGTTTTGCCAAATGAAATGATGAAAGCTGAAGTCTTGAAACACGATCTGCACTCTAAGAAAGCTGTTTTGCTATTTCCTCTTTCCAAAAAAAGTGGAGCAAGGAAAGAAAAAAAGCATCTCAGATGCTCCAGTCAGCTACACTGTTCATTTGTGAAAGGAAAACAGAGTTTTATGTGCTAGTGCACCCACTGCTGGTGTTTCTTTTCAAATGTAGAGTTTTTAGTCATCTTGATGATCCATCCGTCCCGGTTGTTTTTTATAATCATACAGTTATTTCTAAATCCAATTATAATATAATTTCTGACAGTAAAAACAATACACATTAAAATCAACAGAAAACAACTTTTTGAAATGATCTATTTTTGGACCTAGACCTTTCTGTCTGACCTTTTCTCTAAAGACACAGATTCATTACCACACTGACCTCTTGTAATTGTTTGTCCCGGTGCAGTTTTGGCATTGTAAAACTTAACGGTCCTTATCTGTACACACTGGACAGCTATCATCAATTACCTTCCCGTTACAATCATCAAAGGGGCCACTACACTACAGTGACATGCGTGCAGCATCGACGGAAACCTGCTCAAGAAGAATCAGGACGATTTCAAGAATTTGAATTTTCTGATAAAAGCTTAGAAACAGAAGGCAAACAGTTTGTCAGCTAATAATAATTTTTTAAAAAGTCAAGAAAAAATTATGCCAAAGTTCAAAAACTTTACATTTAATGTTGTTATGTTTCTTACAGATTAATAATATTATTCAAATGATATTTATTCACAGAAAATTATTTTTTTATGATGACATAGGTGTCAGTTTTTTTTTTATATCTTTTTCTCTATTTTTAATTACCTAGCTATAAAGAATTCTGCATTTAATTAACTGTATTAACAGAAAAGCACAATGAACAAAGTTCATTTCATACTGCTTTGGGAACTGTTCACTATTTGTGAGTTAAGGAGCAGTATACTGAGACATGAGAGACATCTGCTGGTGGTTATGGGAAGCTGCATTATGTTTTAGTCCCATTATAACATTTTATTTTCATGTCATTTGTTTAATTATTTATTATTACATTGTCAGGGTCACATGCATAACTCACATGCAAATTAGCTGAGTGAATGCCTTTTGAGGGACATATTTTAAAATAAAAATAAAGAAAATGAATATTTTCCTACCAGTTAAGACTCGAAAAATTCAGGATTGCTGCATATATTAAATATCATGATATAGTACTTTACAAATAAAACCATTGTAGTAGGCTATGTTACCATGCATTTTTTTATTTAAATGAAAACTATTTTATTTAAAAAAAGCCACACCGAGGATGATTCTCATTACTGTTTAATAACATGGCCTCCTGTTCTTCACTATTTTGAGGTATGTGTGTTTAATTTACAATCAAAGCTGAATTCTCCAGACAAACACAGGTTCATGTTTCTGAATACATGCGTTCAGCTGTGAGACCCCGAGCTGTGACGTGAGGATAAATAAAGGACAAGTTCCAATAAACAGAGACAGAAACATGCTGCACATAAAGGCTTCCACCTCTATAAACATGTCTAATTGTGGTTCAAATAAAGCCCACACATCAATAAACACAGGGCAGAAGGGCCAGAGGCTGAGGCAGGGAAATGAAGCAAACTTTGCTTTAGGTTGCCTTATTTTCAGAAATGTCTTTTATTTAATATAATCTGTAATCAAGTAAAAATAAGTTGAGGTGGAGGAGAAGAAAACATTTGTTCTCGGGTGGTGTGGCATAGTGATTATTTAAAAGACGTGGGCTGTAAACCAAAAGGTTGTAAGATCAAACCCCACGAGAGTGATCAATTGTGCACTTTCAAGAGCAAAGCCGTCCAGGTCATTGCAGGCGACTGACCCCACAATATGCACCGTGATTTGCTTTAAATAAATTGGTACATTAGTTTCGTGATCATTTTTTCTTAGATTCATACCTGGGAAATCCCTTATTCAGACGTTAAAGAATAGTTCACACACACAACAATGATTTACTCACTTCCTGCCGTTGCACTGGCCGCACTCACAATGAATGGGGACTGGAGCTTTCAAGCTTAAAAAGACCACACATTCTGCATAAAAGTGGGGTATGCGAATCGTATGTTATATTCCAAGTCTTCTGAAGTCATGGAGCTAGGAAGTTTCTGTGCTACTAGTGTCATCTAGTGGAACTACAAAAATAAAGCATGTTTTTAAACAACCTTTGCAAACGCTTCTTTCGCGCGTCACCCGTCAAACCTAACTCAAACGTGACAAACACAGCTGTTACAAGTCTATAAAAGTTAAGGCTCAACAGGTAAAAGTAGGTTAAGTTAAATAAAATGTCCATCATATAGTAGTACTTTTAACTTTAAGTTTAGCTTACCTGTCGAGAAGAAACTCCACAAACATTCCATTAGATTCCTCCATCTTGTAAAAACACCATCAGTTTACCCTTGTTTTACCCCGTTGTCTGTCATTTTGTTAAATCTTTGAATTTTGCTTGCACTTCTTTCTTTCTCCACACTGGCTAAACACCCTCTGGCTCAGCCTGCTACAGTAGCCACGCCCCAAACTCGCGCTATTGGCTGCGCGGAGATATGCGAATACAAAGAATATAATATATAATATATATACATACGTTTCTGTGGAAAAGATCCTATTTGAAAAATTCGATCACGAATTGGAAATCGCATCATGAGCAGCAACTTTAGACCGATGTCACGATCTTCCTTGAAAATTTTTTTTTACATTTATCTTTGTATCTCACACAAAACTATCGTTAGATCCATAATATACTTTTAAGCTTTTGTTTAGCTTTACAGACCAAGTTTCTATGGAAGCTCGTTTCCGCCACTGAATAAAAATTTTTTAAAAAGGTAATTGTGACTTTTTTTCACAGAATTGTGAGATATAAACTTGCGATTGCGAGTTATAAAATCAGAATTGCGAGATAAAAACTCACAATTGCGAGTTAAAGTCCAATTTTGAGGGGGGGGGGGGGGGGGGGGGTTGTTTTTTTCCTGATTTACTGTTTTTTTTTCATAAATTCTTTTGCATAAAAGTGGGGTATGCGAATCGTATGTTATATTCCAAGTCTTCTGAAGTCATGGAGCTAGGAAGTTTCTGTGCTACTAGTGTCATCTAGTGGAACTACAAAAATAAAGCATGTTTTTAAACAACCTTTGCAAACGCTTCTTTCGCGCGTCACCCGTCAAACCTAACTCAAACGTGACAAACACAGTTGTTACAAGTCTATAAAAGTTAAGGCTCAACAGGTAAAAGTAGGTTAAGTTAAATAAAATGTCCATCATATAGTAGTACTTTTAACTTTAAGTTTAGCTTACCTGTCGAGAAGAAACTCCGCAAACATTCCATTAGATTCCTCCATCTTGTAAAAACACCATCAGTTTACCCTTGTTTTACCCCGTTGTCTGTCATTTTGTTAAATCTTTGAATTTTGCTTGCACTTCTTTCTTTCTCCACACTGGCTAAACACCCTCTGGCTCAGCCTGCTACAGTAGCCACGCCCCAAACTCGCGCTATTGGCTGCGCGGAGATATGCGAATACAAAGAATATAATATATAATATATATACATACGTTTCTGTGGAAAAGATCCTATTTGAAAAATTCGATCACGAATTGGAAATCGCATCATGAGCAGCAACTTTAGACCGATGTCACGATCTTCCTTGAAAATTTTTTTTTACATTTATCTTTGTATCTCACACAAAACTATCGTTAGATCCATAATATACTTTTAAGCTTTTGTTTAGCTTTACAGACCAAGTTTCTATGGAAGCTCGTTTCCGCCACTGAATAAAAATTTTTTAAAAAGGTAATTGTGACTTTTTTTCACAGAATTGTGAGATAAAAACTCGCAATTGCGAGTTTTTATCTCACAATTCTGAGAAATATATAAACTCGCAATTGCGAGAAAAAAAATCTGAATTGTGACTTCTTTATTGTGAATTGTGAGTTTATATCTCGCAGTTCTGACTTCATTTCTCAGAACTGCGACTTTGTCTCGCAATTGCGAGTTTATATCACGCAATTCTGACTTTTATTTATCAGAATTGCGAGTTTTTATCTCACAATTCTGAGAAAAATATAAACTCGCAATTGCGAGAAAAAAAATCTGAATTGTGACTTCTTTATTGTGAATTGTGAGTTTATATCTCGCAGTTCTGACTTTTATTTATCAGAATTGCGAGTTTATATCTCTCAATTATGACTTTTTAACTCGCAATTGCAAGTTTATATCACGCACTTCTGAGAAAAAAAAGTAAGAATTGCGAGTTTGTATCAAATTACCTCTTTTATTTTTTATTCAGTGGCGGAAACGGGCTTCCATAAGTTTCTCTTCAAATAAAATAAAATTAATAAATGATCAATCGATCAATCAACCAATCACTTTTTTTCCTTCCAGATAACAATTTCATACAATTCTGAAATTACATGAAGGTGAGAATTTTTTTTATTTTTTTCATTTTGTAGTGAACTATCCCTTTGACATGTCCAAGTGCTGAAAATGCTATGGCTGTAAGTGGTAAAATGAACTAAATGAATTTCTTGACTGCTGTGTGAGGTATCGACTATTGGAATTCATTCCCACCGCCACACAAAGCAAGAGGAATCAGATTCAAGTTCTCCACATTTATTTCAGCATAAGTGGTTCATAAAACATCTCAGACTGTACCACTTACAAGATTCTTATCTTTAAAACCCTTAGTAGGCAGGCAAGATCAAAGATTTAAACATGGCGGTGTCCAGCGTCACTGCTATGTCAAAATGTTTACATCTCATTGACTAAAAACAAATGGGTTTCAAACTGGGCATGACAAATATCGCCACAAATGGTTGCGAGTAAAGAATACCAAATAAAAACGGTGGCTCAGGATTCACACAAGTGCTGCACTGGAACTTTTATAACAATATACAGTGGTAATTCACAATATGTCGATACACACATTTCCTATCACACTATTCCAGTCCTTTTACAGTTGTTTACTCTTCGTTTTACTCAAGTCAATTTTCTGTGAGCGTGTGCATGTGTGATCACATAGACATACTGCTACATACTTTACTCAGTGTTGTAATAAGGCAATGTGGTACTGAAAGGAACAATTTCACTAAAAACAGCCACATCTATCAAGTGAACAGTTTTGTTTAATTCCAATTAACAATGGGAGAGGGTATCATTAATAACGACCACAAGCATTTGAATGTAAACTGGCCATAAACCTCATTTAAAATCCTTGAACATTAAAGAAGAAGTGGGGTAGACCATATCCATTTTCCTTTTTTCTGGTCACCTCAATACAAGATACAAAAAATAAAGAAGAAAGAAATACATTCATAAACAAATCTGTTAAGTAACACCCGCAATCCAGTTAAAATGAAACATGGATTAAACACATGTACCTCTTCACAATGGTTCGGGAAGGCAAGAGGTCTGCTCTACCCTCTGCTTTTCTTAAGCTTGGCACAAGAGACTAAGATGAAGCCTTCTGGTCCACTCAGACAAGAGCTGTACAGGCTTCACTGCAATATGGAACTACTGTACCGCACAATAGTCTCCGAATTAAACACACTGCGCTGCCTGTGGCAGTGTGACTGATATCGCTGGTACATCTCCATTAACCCAGTTCCCTGAGAACATTAAAGGACTAAAACCATGGCAGCACACAGGATATGCAATAATATTATTTGCTAGATAAAATGCGTAGGATAAATCAAAGGAAAAAAGAAGACAGTGAATATATGGACTAAGTGTGGACAATGTGGACAACACTCAAATAACTGTCACTGTCTTCATTTCGGTCATTCTTTTCTGAAAATAGCTGATAAAACAACCAAACTATGGTTACAGTTTTCACATTTTCAAAAAGCAGAGGAAATTCAACCTATTGCTGAGCAAGAAAGTTAACAAATGGATAGAAAGTGTAAACAAGGTACCATGGACAAATGCAGGCCTATTGGCATAAAGTGACACAAATCGAGCATATGCAACAAAAATCTGATCCTGTGCAATTTACTGTCAACAGCCTACCACCTTCCCTTTTCATCAGCATACATTGGTTCAATTTTTTCATCTGTACACATATGAGGTTTGCTTTTTAGATTTTTTTGTTGTGTATTTTCGTGTTTTTGCACTGATGTACCCATATCTAGGTGCTTGTTTTGGCTTTAAGCAAATGTAATGCTCGTGTGAGAGTTTGTTGTAAAATAAGGGTCTTTTCCCTGTTCAGTGAGTCTGCTGATCAGCTGACAAACTCCTTCACAGTTTGCTTCAGTTAATGCCTACAAAGTCCAATACCCACATATATCATTTATAAAAAATAAGTTATTGCGCATCCGAAAAAAGTGCATCTTATATTCAAAAATATCTGTTTCGCTCCATGCTTTCTTTTCTTCTTCAGGGTCCAGAAACCCAAATCCAGCGTTTTCTAAGTGACGGGGGGGTAAAGAGGGCACGTAAGAAAACATGATGAGGAAGTGGAGTGGGAAGTGAAGGAGGAGGAGAGAAAGAGTTGTCCAGCTATGCAATCACCATGGGAACATCATCTGAAAAGCCACTGATCATTGGAGCGTCTTCATCATCGTCACCTGAAGAGAGGGAACAAAGAAAAAATCTTACCAGCCAATTTCCACAGTGTGGAAGACTCTTAATAAATATTGTACTAAATAAAGTGAGCTGAAATTAACTAAATATAATTAATGTGACCTGAACTTAACTGAAAGTGACCTGAACTAAGATGAATTGAAATTAAATAGGCCTAAACACTAATTAAACAAAGAGCTGATGTGAACTAAATTGAAATAAAGTAATTAATTATAGGTGAACTTAACAGAAGTAAACTGAAGTGATCTAAACTGAAGTCAACTGAACTGAACTAAACTGTCAACTGAGCTAAATAAACAAACTGAACAAAGTAATTGAACTAAACGCAAGTGAGATTATCTGAAATTAACTGAATTGAAATTAACTAAGCTGAAGTGAACTTAACTGAAGTCAACTGAAGTGAACTAAAATAAAATAAAGTGAACTGAAGCCAACTGGTCTAAATCCAAGTGAACTGAACTAAAATGAAACTAAACTAAACTGAAATGAACTTAACTGAAGCCATCTGAGCTAAAGTGAAGTAGAGTGAAATGAACTAAAACACAGTGAAGTGAACTAAGCAAAACTGAACTAAACTAAAACCCAGATGTCATCTGAGCTAAAAACAAGTAAACTGAACTAGAATGAAGTGAACTGAGATTAACTGAAGTCTACTGAGCTAAACTGAAGTGAAGTGAACTAAATGACACTTCTCTGAAGTGTACTGAAGTAAAAAAAAAACAGATTTCATGAAAGGCAGGAGACTGGTCTTACCCAGCTCATCTCCTGAGGAGAAAATGGCAGAGCCCAGACGAGAGTTGTAGTGGCTGTTAGCGAAAGCGGTGAAGCTGTGCTGTAGCCGACGGTGTCTGAGGTAAAGCACCACCAGGCCTCCACACACACCCACCAACAGCAGGAACAACACTGGAACCACCACCGCCGCCATGTCTTCTGATTTACCTGACTGAGATGAGGCATCATTCGGCCCTGAAAGATGTCAAATGTGTCAAAATCAATGTCTGGCTCCACAAATGGCCATAGAAATACAGAAGCAAAATGTTTAACGTGTAAAAGCTCATACCTGCTGCTTTGCCCAGTTCATCATATAACAGCACTGCCGCCTCTCCACACAGCTGGTTGTTGAGCAGGCAGCGCGCCCGCACTGAGAACGTGTAGTTATGGCCCACCATCAGGTTGCTGATCCTGAAGAACGTCTCTGTTGTGTTACCCAGACATTTTGTTGAGTTGGTCACACTGTCATGCATATACACCTCATAGCCCTGAAGAGTCAGACCATCATTAGTCAAACAAAAGGAAATGGGGGAAAAAAGCCAAAAAGGAAAGTTGTTTCAGACATGGATAAACCTCTTGTTAAAAGATAATAAAACATTTTCTTTGTGACAATGGGCACCAATACATCATGCAAGATAAGACTATAAGATAAGTAAATAGAGTCACATGTTGATTTCATTAAGATGTGTAGAAAGGTTCTGGTTTCTAACCCTGCTCTCATTGAAGGTCCGGTCCTTCACAGCCACACTCTTCCAGAAGAGAAACACATGATCCTGTTCTTCTAAGATCTTGAGGGCCTCAGGCGCAGGCAGAGAAACTTTGTGGAAAAAATATACATGCATAAATATACAATGCAGCAAGACATTTCACATATAGTAGAAATACACTACCGTTCAAAAGTTAGGGGTCAGTGCCATTTTTTTTCAAGAAAGTAATGTTTTTATTCAGCATGGCTGCATTAAATTGATCAAACGTGAAAGTAAAGACATGTATAATGTCATAAAAAAAATTCTATCACAAAGAAAAACTGTTCTTTTTCATTTTCTATTCATCAAAGAATCAAACGGTTTCTACAAAAATATTAAGCAGCACAACTGTTTTCAACATTGATAATAAGAAGAAATGTTTCATGAGCAGCAAATCAGCATATTAGAACGATTTCTAAAGGATCATGTGACACTGAAGACGAGTAATAATAACTGCTGAAAATTCAGGAATCAGCTATTTTAAATTGTAATAATATTTCACAATATTTCTGTTTTTACTGTATTTTTGATCAAATTATGCAGCCTTGGTGAGCAGAAGAGACTTCCTTATAAAACATTAAATAAACTTCTGAGCCGTAGTGTAGAACAGGCAAAGATGGAAGAGGATGGAAAGATTTGCTTAAAAATACAGTTTTAATGAAAATCTGTGGCCTTAATATTTTTAGAATGTAGAAATTGTTATAAAAGTAATAAAGCGCCACGGCTGCGCTATATCAGGTACTTCACCGCGTAATGTATGATGGCCCTCTTGCCCTAAATTATGTAATAAGGTTTAATTACAGTAAAACTAATATTAACATATTTAGTATTATACCTTATTTATAATACGATTCAGGCAAGAAAAGAGACGGCTATACCTGTGTTGAGTGTGTAGCTGGCCTCTTTGCTCATGTTGAGCAGCCTGATGGTGATGCTGTAGCGTCCTCCAGGCTCCAGGCCCTTCAGCGTGTACTCCACTGTGTTGTTTTGAGTTGTCACCTTATAGTCCTGCTCCGTTTTACGAACTGCATCTCTCACGTGCACTGCATATGTCTGATATATACACACACACAGAGATGCTTGAAACACCCCATCTGACATATAAGTAATGGTTTTATAATAAAAAATGGACTTTACTATGTGGTCATACCAAAGGACTGCTGGGAGAATCGTATGGCGGCTGCCACTTCAGAGTGGCCTGTGTCTTATCCACTTGCACCTTGTGCAGATTTCGAGGTGGAAGTCGCTCGTTGGGGATCATCTTCACTGCGGCATAGTCCGATGGAGGCCCGAGGTATGGAGTAATCACCCTCACCTGAAAAACAAACATAATCGCTTCATCATGGTGCCAAAGCATATCTCTAAAGTGAAGAGTAGGAGGGTGGACACTAACCAGGAAGAGGTACTGCTTGTCGCTGTCAACGATCACAATCAGACTGGTGGAGGTGGTGTTCACCCTGTGAGGTCTGCGGTACAGATCCAGGAAGGATGTGGCGTAGAACACTCCATACATCTACGACAACATAGCCATGTTACAATGACGTCTTGCCAGACACTTTTCAGCTTAAAGGTCAGGTAAATTTCAGCAAAATGTTGTGGGTCCATTGTATAGTTTCAATTGTGTAATGATGTTTGAAGCACAACAAACACAGTCGTCACCTTCAAATCAAGATGCTTTCGCTTGGTCAACACTGCAAATTTGCGTGATTAAACCTGATGCGAAATCTGCATGGGGTAATATTTCGCCCTCCCAAGAAATTCCCAAACGCATGGATTCCTATTGAAATTACTGGATCTCACCAGCAAAATTTTGTCGAACAACGGTAAATGTGACTGCACCTTTAGCTTATAAAAATTAATGCTTTACTTGATCTCATCTTATAGTATTCATTGTCTTTTACTTTCACACTTGTAAATACACAAGCGCAAAGTTTGTATGAATTCAAAGCAAATTTTTGTAAAAGGCTAGTTTATTTCTAAAAGTGAGCAACTATGAAGCACAACAAACACAGTCGTCACCTTCAAATCAAGATGCTTTCGCTTGGTCAACACTGCAAATTTGCGTGATTAAACCTGATGCGAAATCTGCATGGGGTAATATTTCGCCCTCCCAAGAAATTCCCAAACACATGGATTCCTATTGAAATTACTGGATCTCACCAGCAAAATTTTGTCGAACAACGGTAAATGTGACTGCACCTTTAGCTTATAAAAATTAATGCTTTACTTGATCTCATCTTATAGTATTCATTGTCTTTTACTTTCACACTTGTAAATAAACAAGCGCAAAGTTTGTATGAATTCAAAGCAAATTTTTGTAAAAGGCTAGTTTATTTCTAAAAGTGAGCAACTTAATAGCCTCATTTTTCTTGTGACCAACTTAAACACAAGCGAAATTTGCATGGGGAAATTTTTTATTGCCGTCACACGTGAATTGCCACTGAAATTACTCGCCTGTGAAATTTTGCCAAGCAATGATAAATATGACCGCACTTTAGGCATTTATGAGTTAAAGCCTGCTCAGGAACAATAACAAGAACAATAAAGAGAACTATAATGATAACTTTATTAGCAATCACACCAACACACAATAACGTTCTGTATTATAAGTGCAGGCTGCAGTAATGTCGTCTGCAGATTTAAATGCTCAAGCAAAGTGATTCCAACGATATCGTTCCTCTGTCATTGTTGTTATAGTTGTGAAATGGACTCTGCTATTCTTTTACATTTAAAACTATATCTTTATTATTATAGTCCTTTGTTTGAATGGGCCTTTAGTCTCACCTCAGCTTGAGGGCCGGTCCAGTTGCACTCTACAGCGGTCTGGTTGAGCGCCCGGGCCTTCAGTGATGGCTGGGCAGGTCTGATGCCTTTGGTCTGCTTGCGGAACAGAGCAGTAGGACTGTCTCCATCATCTGTGTGAGCCCACACTGCCACCTCATACACCGTCCCTGCTGTCAGGTTAGAGGCTGAACAGAAAACATCACACACATTTTATATCGCTCCAGAAATGCTGACGGTATGTTTAATGACTGTGAAGTGTTTTACCTTTCAATGTCCCAGAAACCGTGTAATTCCAGCTCTCCTTCACATGTTCATCAAATACCCACGAAATGATAACAACATAGTGCTTCACCTGACAGAGAGAGATCAGTATTATATTTAAATTAGGAGGAGGTCATAAACGTAACCCACACACAGGAAAAAAGCAAACAGACTGACCTGGACTTTATAATCACTGGTGATGGACAAAATCATGGAGTCTTCTGTGATGCTGGTGATCTCAACAGCAGGAGGAGAGAGAGCTGGAAGACACATTATTAAAGAGTCATGAGACACTAGAGCAGTTTTTTGTCCAAACACTAAAACATAACTAGATGTTTATGTAATCTATAAAACATTTGAGGGTAAAACTTCCAGCAAAACATCTGTATCATAATAAATAGTTACCAGACTACTCTTGAAAAGATCACTGAAAAGATTTTAAAGATCTTAATATATTCAGCAATAAAAGTATTTGGTTTCTATTGCAAATAACTGCTCTGTGTTTGAACTTTCCATTCATCAAACAATTCTGAAAAATGTATCATGGTTGCCATAAAAACATTAAAGGTGCTGCATGTAGGATTGACACCGAGTGGTTGAACTAGGTATTGCAGTCCAAATTCAAAATATTGGAGAGGGTTTTTTTCACCCGGCCCCTCCTCCTCAGTTGCCAGATTGACGACACAACAGGAACCAGCGCACTTGACAATGAATGAAATGAGATATGCTCCGTTTCCCACCAACTGGCAACCCTGGGTGCCGATATACAATTGGGTAAACTGGCAGTGGGCGGGTTTCACAAACCAAAACAGAGACCGACAGTCCGGCCCGGAACGCACATTTTCAAAGGAGAATACCTGACAGTAGCATTGTTTTGTGTTAACTTAACATGTTCCTTAAATATCTGCAAACATATTACGGTATTTTTATGCTTTAGTAGAGTCAAAAACTTACATACAGCACCTTTAATCAAACTGTTTTCAACACTGATAATAAGAAATGTTTCTTCAGCAGCAAGAAAAAAAAATCTTACCAACCCCAAACTGAATGGTAGTGTATACACGTTTCATATCACATGTTAAAATCCTTTTTTTTTATTTAATGTTACTATCCATTATTTTTAATGTCTATTTATAAGACTGAATGGCCTTATACTATGAGAAGGACCTGCCTCATAATTATTCATGATACCACATTACTTTTCCAGTGATATTACAGATACAAATTGATCTGTTTATATTTATGCTGAAAATGGAGTTTAAACGACACTCCATAGGTTTCAAACATCCTGTGAGATAAAGTACTTGAGCGTCAATGTCCAGCAGGGGGAGTTAGCGCTCCTCTGTGAATATGTCATTTGCTTTTAAATAATTTTGATACCTTTTTGAGGAATAATGGATTTAATTTCTGTCCAGTTTCCCACGCCTCTGCTTGTGACAGCAGCCACCTGACAAATAACAGATGAAGAAAGGTTAGATGAAGCTATGACCTAGAAGAGTATGTGAAGCAACTTCATGCAGGTTTTTAGAGTGTCTCACCCTGAATCTGTAGAGCGAGCTGGGCTGCAGGTTCTTCACTTCTGCATTAGTGCTGGTGCTACGCTGGGAAAACCACTCCGCACTGTCCTTTTCACTGTACTCCACCTGCATAACACACGCATGAGCTGGTTAGATATAAGTATGTGTTGATAAATGCTATGAAGTACTGAAGGCTTCTCACTCACAATATACTCCCTGATTGTAGATTTTGAATCTTGTAGACCAGCAAATCCACTGAGAAAAGGAAAAACAGGGTGAATCACTAAAAAGAGTTAGACTGGCGGCTTACTGTGGTATAATACTGTACTAGCTGCAGTCAGATTTCAACAGCAGATACACCACAAACATCTCTCAGTGTCTCACCAGTGCAGTTGTCCTCGTCACTCCGGTCAGAACAGTCTATGAAGCCATCACACCTCTCGCTGTTCAGCACACAGGCCTCGCCGTCCGCACAGAGAGTACCATTCACACAGAGCAACGGACCATGAGTGGCTGGAAAAAAGAAGTTCAAAAAGAAAAGCTTGTTAACTTACATTTACAGGTATGTAAAGATGTGAAGAAGATTAGCCACACAGATTAGTATATACAGTATAATGTTTGTTTTACTTGACATTTTTGATGGAAATGGTAATAAAGAGTGGTTAAATCTTTTTTTCTTCTTCTTTTTTTACTGTGTATGACTGTCTTATAGGCACTTACGACAGTTGTCCTCATCAGACCCATCCTGGCAGTGAGGATGTCCATCACAGCGCTTCCAATCAGCAATACAGACTGGAGGTTTCAGGCACAGGAACTGATCTTTAGTACAGCGGCCCGATGGAGGAAGAGTTGCCACTGGAGTCACTGAGCCTTTGACTAAAAGCACGACAGAAACAGCATAAACAAAAATGATCAGGTATAAAAAGACACAAGGTTTAAACTTATTTTAGATCGAAATGTCCCACTAAGTTTTTTTCTTTTTTCTATTTATTAATTCTTAAAAGCTTCTCAGTCTGAATAAGCATTAATATACTATATATATATATATTACAATTAAGAAATTCACTTATTAAGTACACTTTTTAAAAATATTATACATTTTTTTTAATATATTTAAAATAAAATGTGTAAAATAAAATTAAAAATAAATACATAAAAGGAGTATGGAAACAATTGACATGCACTTATTTATTCATATTTTCATTCTATTTTTTTATGTTGTCATTATTAAGGGACAACACTCAATAGTATTGTGTGAAAACTGTGAAAATGAACTGTGGCGCTCTGGGACTGTCATGTCACCCACTGAGCTTGTCTTAGCTGAAAAGCATGAAATTGCATGCATGAACATGAATGTCGAATGTCACACATAATTAAAAAAATTATTTAATTTGATTAAGCTTAATTTATTGATGCAAGAAAAGTTTGTTTGCAGCTAAAAAAAATATATTATGAATATGTAAAACCGATATAATAAATAGACATATTTTTTAAATGTAAATTTTTTTAATATAATATTTTGTGATGCAAAATTTTATAAATGGCTGCTTTATTTATTCTTTCAGGATTCTTTGATGAATAAAAAGTTCAAAAGAAAAAAATATATACATATACGCACATATATACACACACAGAAAGAGAGAGAGATAGAGATAGATATATATACAGAGAGAGACTCTTTCACAGGCCATCTGTTTGACACCCCTAGTATTGGCTAGGAAATGAGCAGAGGAAGCACCTGTGGGACAGCCCACTTCATCGCTGCCATCAGGACAATCAGCGTAGCCATCGCACACCCAGGTGTTCACAATACACTTTTACAATACATTAAAATAGAAAACAATTATTTTAAATTTTAATAATATTTCACAATATTAATGTTTTGTTTTTTTATCAAATAAATGCAGCACTGGTGAGAATAATAGACTTCTTTCTACAATTATCATATAACCAAACTTCTGAATAATATATTTACATTAGATTTAATAATTTGTTAAGGAACATATTAAGGAATTAACATTAAAGGAGCATAATTAAAGGGGTCATATGATGCGATTTCAAGTTTTCCTTTCTCTTTGGAGTGTTACAAGCTCTTGGTGCATAAAGAAGATCTGTAAAGTTGCAAAGACTAAAATCTCAAACCCAAATATGCACGCAAAGAAAGAAGGCGTGGTTTCAGGAACAGCAGTCGTGTTGATGCAGCCATGTCAGGGAGACACTGTGTTTCAGTGCGAAAGCAAAAGCACTTTATTTGGCCTTCCGGAAGTAGATGCAATTAGGAATCATTGGTTAAGATTTATTTACAACAGAACAGCACAACCCAGATGTTCGAATTTGTGCAACGCATTTTATGGATGTGTCAGCTAGCCAATCAGAGCAGACTG
Source organism: Sinocyclocheilus grahami (assembly GCF_001515645.1). Taxonomy (NCBI): domain Eukaryota; kingdom Metazoa; phylum Chordata; class Actinopteri; order Cypriniformes; family Cyprinidae; genus Sinocyclocheilus; species Sinocyclocheilus grahami. Next base: position 242,356 of record NW_015505490.1, read on the forward strand.
CGCTTGTCAAAGGAGGAGGCTTTGTTGAAAACTACGTGTTTGAGAGAGGCGGGGCATAGAGGACCTACAATAATGTACAGTATTTGAAAAATAATGTGTTTTTTGAACATTAAAGCATGTCAACATATTCTGTTACATCAAATACACAAAATAATGATCTTTAAAATAGCATCATATGACCCCTTTAAATGTGCACATTTACATATACATTTTTTTATTTATAAATATAATTAATTGCACTAAATTTACATGGAGAGTCCTAGTCAGAAACACATAACGGTCTTTTGGCTAATTCCTCCTGTGAATGTTTTTTAATGTTTTCACATTTCAGTAAGCAAATTTGTTGGACTCACAGCAGCCAGCATACGTTGGGTCCTCATCAGATCCATCGGTGCAGTGCCGGGTACCATCACACACCAGAGACTGGAACAGACACTGTGCTCGGTTTCTGCACACAAACTCCATATAGTGTGCACAGAGTGGACCTGCAAGAACAGATCCTTTTTATTTCTCGAGTTTCAATTGTAACACAACAAACAACAATTCCACTTATGTATACTTGTGTAAGAAAGCAATACCGCAGTTTTGCTCATCAGCGCCTCCTGGACAGTCCTCCACACCATTGCAGTGAGCACTGGCGGGCAGACAGGTGCCATTAGAGCACAAGAAGCCGTTGCACTTTTCTCTACCTGAAGGACAAAACCGAAAGTTACACAAAATTATGCATGAGTGAGCAACGTGATTAGAGGATCTGATGCTGATGCATTTGGTCTTCCACAGAAAAAAAGAAAATCCAATGGTTTACAATGACATGAGGGTGAGTAAGGCAGTGTTTGAGACTGACCACACTGGGTAGGGTCCTCGTCGGAGCCATCCTGGCAGTCGTCATCTCCGTCACACACCCAGCGCTGAGGAATGCAGTGACCCGTGTGACACTGGAAACTACTGCTCTCGCACGTGTGGTGACCCGCTTTATGTGACAGAACGAGGAAGAGAGAGACACTGAGGATGTAGATGTGATGTATTTCACTGCATATTTCTCGCACCTGTGTGTAAATGAGTCTCTTTTCTCTCACCAGTACAGTTGGTCTCGTCTGACCAGTCCCTGCAGTCGTTGTCCCCATCGCAGCGCCATGCGTCCCGAATACACACACCTCTTGCACAGGTGAACTCTCCTGGGCCACACTTGTGAGACTCTAAAAGAAAGCAGATACAATATGAGCACTGCATTTATGCTAGTTTAACTGAACAACTAAAAACAAACAGAATATAGCTTAAAAAAAGGCAATTTTTTTCAATCCAAGGAAGTGCCATATCAACCAAACACTCTGCTGCCAAACAGATGCAAAAGGTAAATCTTGTTAAAAAATAATTAAGGCATGTTTGACACTGTTTTCAATAAATGAACAGAAAAAAATATATGAATTAACTAATGGTATTTATATACAGCAATATAATAATTTATACATATAAATAACATTAATAAAAAAATTACTATCTTCTCATTTCTTCCATGAACATACACCACAGATTTCCCTGCATATTTTTAAGTGTTCAGAGATGAATAATTTGATCAGATTTGAACTGTTTCACTGAAAGGAACAGTTTTAACCGATTCATACAAACAAAGTGAAACCTAATGCAATTTTTAAGTTTAATTCAGAGCAGTGCTATTTTAGAATTATTCATATACTATTGTTGTATTTATTAATATTTTTAATTATATTTTATATTTTAATTTTAGTTTTAGCAATTTTGTCATGTGCTTCTGACATTTTTTTTATTTTTTTTTATTTCAATTCAGTTTTGGTTTATTTTTTATCTCAGTTTTAGTCAGTTTAGCACTTCAACTTCAACTTATTTTATTTCAGTTAGTTGCCATGGCCAAAAATGAATGAAATTAATATTTTTTAACAGTTTTAGTTAACAATAACAACACTAATTCAGAGAAACTATTAAAATCATCAGTAAACTTTTTATTTGCATTTGGGGCATGATCTTTAAACTGGTCTGTAATTTGTTCTTTAGGAAAGAGCCAATATTTTTAATTAATAACACTTTATTTTAAGGTGTCCTTGTTACACATGTACTTACTATTATAATAACAATTAATTATGCATAATTACATGCAAGTATCCCTAAGCCAAACCCTAATCCTAACCCTAACATATAGTAAGTACATGTAGTTAATTAATATTACTCAGTACTTAAATGTATAATTACACTGTAACAAGGACACCTTAAAATAAAGTGTAACCAAATATTGTGATACTGCTTAATTTTACATCACCCACAAAATCATCTCAGATATATAGTGAATATTTGACATATAGCTCTAAACATGAACACATACCACAATGCTCCTCGTCGCTGTTATCACCACAGTCATCCTCATGGTCACACTTGAAGGCCAGTGGAATGCAGGAGCCTGAGGCCACGCAACGGAACTGGACCGCAGGGTCACAGGAAGTGGTGGCTGCAGAGAGAGAAAGATATGAAACACAGTACATACACATTTCTGGCGTTTTATATGAGACAGGGCTGATGATGTGACTCACGGCAATCCTGTTCATCACTCATGTCGCCGCAGTCGTTGTCACTGTCACACTTCCAGATGCTGCTGATGCATTTCCCATTAGCGCAGCGGTGCTGGTTTGGCAGGCAGGTGTGTTCTGATGGGCAGAAAGAGTCAATAAAGGCAAACATACATTTAAATAAAAACGTTTAATCAACATTTAAAGCTTTTGATATCTGACACTTTTGTATTTGTCAGACCTGTCTTAATGCATGTATTATTGTGGAGCTGGTATCCACTGGGACACTGACACTGATGCTCTCCTGAGGGTAGGATGGTGGTGGAAACTCCATCGGGGCAAACACAGTGATGCTTGTTTCCAGGCTGGGGAAGACACAGAAGACTGCATGGCTGATCCACACAAGCATTCTGACCTACAGGAGAGAAAAAAAATCGTTAAAAAAATATTCCTGTATCCCACGTAAACCAGTGGGGCCACTGTGCAAAGCTGAGCCCATGAAATCAATATGGTAGTTTTGGGCTTTTATTGCTCATCTGTTAGCTTTTATGATAGTTTACTCCTAACAATACTCCTGAAAAATAGCCCTAAAAGTTGAAAAAAAAAAAGTGTAAAAATACACACACGATGTATTTCTCTATTCTTGTGTAAACAGACCAAAAATATTAATGACACCAGTATTATTTTAGTATCACTGATGTACTATTATAGTTTGCTAATATTTTGATTTGATGTTTTGAAATTTAGTGTTTTCATTTAGTTAAAGGTTTAGTGATTTTTTTTTAATTTTAGGATATAGTTTAGTTTCAATTCAGTTTTAATTATTTTAGTACTTCAAATTAAACTAAATAAAAATGATGATGCCTTGGCAGCTAGCAACAATTAAAAAAAAACATTAAGTTTAAGTGTTTTTATTTTACTTTATTTTATTTTATTTCAGTTGGTGTTTATTTTATTTAAAGTATTAAAACTGATTTTATGGTTTTAGTTTTAGTTAATGATAATAACCTTGCTGCAAATTATTGTCCAGTAAAATGCAAGAACTACAAAGATAATGTAAATGGATATATTTAGAAACAATAATAATAATAATAATAATGAAAATAAATTATAAAAGGAGTATAAAATTAGTCTTTTTAATTATTTAAAATATTCATTTATTTTGCGTTCATAAGCAATAGGAGCTGACAAGTGAGATTTTGTGGGACTGTTACATAAATCAAAGGCAACAGGCCATTTAAAAAAATAAATAAATAAATAAAAATCCCTGCCACCACTATTCTTATCATGGTCTTTATAGGTGTATTTCTCATATATTTCAGAGGGACTGACCTCTGTTTTTTCCCTTGTAGAAAATCTTGAGATCCATCACTCCTGTCAGTCCGCCCACTAGCATCTCAATGTCTGGTGAGCCTGATTTAGGTGCTTTGAAGATTCCCATTCTAGACCAGTCATCCCAGTACAGGTCATTCTACATCAACAAAGTGTTTATGATCATTAAAGACAGTTTAATATCAGTTGCAACATTCCCAGAAGTGATAACATTGGGCCTACCTTAAAAACAGCAATAGCATAAGGATGAGGCAGGCCCTCCATTATCACAGTACGGCGGCCTCCATTAAAGTCTGCTCTTTCAATGCGGTCTCCATACGCCTCCGTCCAGTACAGCCATGATTCATCGGCTGTTATGCCGTTGGGCCAGTGAACTGCCTCAGACACAATGCAGGAGATGTTGGAACCGTCCATCCAGCTGCGGTAGATGCCTGCTGCGCGATCGCCCCAGTCTGTCCAAAACATCAAGCTAAAAGAGACCGTGCATGCAACTTAGTGGTCAGGGTAAAGGGAGAATGCAAACTGCTGAGGAAAACAAGTGATTTATGGGAACACCCTACCTCTCTCCTGGCATGAGCGTCAGGGCTCGAGGCTGCTCCACCACTGAAGAATTGACCAGAGTGCGTCTCAGGTCTCCATCAGAGTTGGACACCTGGAAGAGAGACAATGTGAGGACGACTACAGGAACAAACACCTGTAATTGATGTTGCGGTTGTTGTTTTAAGCTGTGATTACCTCGATTTTCTGAGCACCAGCATCCACCCAATACAGCAACCTGCTGATGGGGTCAAATGAGAGCGCCTCCACGTTTTGTAGGTCCTTTTTGACAATCACTTCCTGTCCAGAGCTTCCATTCAAACACAGTCTCTACAACACAAAAACAGATAAAATACATATTTACATATTTAAAAAAAAAAGTAAAAAAATTTTTTTTTAAATAAATATTATTTTTAAAACAAAAAAAAATATTTTTTTATTTGGAAATTAAAGTATTACATTTCTATCAGTGTGGCCTCAATGTATGAAAAAAATGTGTAAATATTTCAGTTTTTATGTAGGGTTGCACAGATATTTAAATTTTGATACCAAAAAGCTGCTGATTATTTTTGTTATGAACAGTGACTAAAATATCCAATACTAAAATTCTATAGTATTTATAGAACAACAAATATTAAACAAAACTAAACACTAAAGATTAAAAAAAGAAAGAAAATTAACATTTTTAAATTCATTAATTGCTGAAGCTTTAGGCATTAAACATTACATTGAATGTGAATGAACATCAACTATATATACACAAATTTACCCAATACAATAAAGAACAAAAAGGGTTCAAATATGCAGAAAATTCTAGAAAACCAAAGCATGTGTAGGACTTGGATTTTTTGAAGAACACTGGGAAGTTTAACTGCTCAGGACAAACAAAGGACTCAGGAACAACCCATGAAACTCATCACAAAGTTGGGAATAATCCAGATAACGACAACAAGATCAAATTAATTTACTTTTTCTGCAGTACTGTGAATGTTTAAGGAGATGTGTTTATTAAAGATGTGAGATAGTATAATTGATTGTGTGTTGTTAGCTTAAAGGGATAGTTCACCCAAAAATGAAAATTTGATGTTTATCTGCTTACCCCCAGGGCATCCAAGATGTAGGTGACTTTGTTTCTTCAGTAGAACACAAACGAAGATTTTTAACTCAAACCTTTGCAGTCTGTCAGTCTTATAATGGAAGTGAATGGAAATCACGGCTTTGAGAGTAAAAAAAAAAACATACACAAACAAAACCAAATTAAACCGCCACCTATTTCTCAAATGGACCATTGACACTCCTAATTGAGATTGTATATAGAGTGTCGATGGTCCATTTGAGAGATAGGTGGCGGTGATGTAGGTAAATACTCAGGACAGTTCAGACATTGCAGTGAAAATCAGAGGTAAAAAACGATATAAATACTGTTCAGTTTCTTGCATAGACCGATCGTTTCGTGTCTTTACAAATCAATGTATCATCACGAGCCGCAGGGTTTAATTTGGTTTTGTTTGTGTATGTTTCTTTCTACTCTCAAAGCCGTGATTTCCATTCACTTCCATTATAAGACTGACAGACTGCAAAGGTTTGAGTTAAAAATCTTCGTTTGTGTTCTACTGAAGAAACAAAGTCACCAACATCTTGGATGTAAGCAGATAAACATCAAATTTTCATTTTTGGGTGAACTATCCTTTTAAGCACATTGTGTTTGTCCATACTTGTGACTTTGATGAAGATCAGATGACATTTTATGTCCAATTAATGCAAAAAAACGATTTCAATGGTTTCACATACTTTTTCTTGTCACTCTATATATGGTACTTCTCCCCAGTTTTTTGTGAGCGAAAGAACGTTTATTCACCTCTATGGTGTCCAGTGAAATATCAGCCCAGTATAGGCAGTTCTTCTCATAATCAAAATCCAGAGCCACGGCCTCATGGAGACCCGAGAGTGGAAGCGGCTGGTCTGTACCTGAGGCCAGGTCATAGCGGTGGATGGAGCTCCTCACCGCATACAGGATAAACTCATTACTCTCTAAAAAAAAAAAGGTGAGAGGTCTTAAGTTAAGAGGTGAAATAAAGACTCAGTCCAGAGAAATACACTGCATATTATACCTGAACACTCCCATGTGAGCATTTAATTTCAAAGCCACTGGCACTAAAAGGGAGTTGTTCCTTGCTAACAGCTTGCACTCTTCTAGGAAGCCTTTCTATTTTCTGTTTCAGTGCAAATCGTAAAAGAAAACTGATGGCACCGCTGAGTCACATCACTTCCTTCTCCTGCTGGATCAGATCTCAGCTTCTGAAAGAGCTGCTTATTTACTCCCAGCGTCCTCTAGACAGAGAGGCAAGGCTATCAACATAGCCACTGAAGCACGGTCAAGTGTCTGAGTGCCACAATGCCGGAGAGAAGAAGCAGTCTAGACAGCGACGGCTCTTAAGAACAGCTCGTTGGGGAGACGGGCTTTGATCACACTCCAACAATCCTCATTTGATTTTCAAATTCCATCTTTAGGACTGACTGTTCACATCATTGTAATCAGTATAAGTTAAATCTACATCAGGTGTCAGTGAATCGGTCCATCATGTCATCTCAGCATGGTCATGTTGAGGCATTACTGTATTTTACACATTCATGTTTATACTATGGACACACATTCAGACACAATGGTAGACATTACAGTGATTTGTCTATGTCATGTTGTGTCCATAAATGCATACTCATATCCTTTAAAAATAACAAATGTGTCTTTAATTGGGTTCAAAACAGGACTGATTGTGTTTTTAGCTTCTAACAACTAAACAGAATTATGAAATTATTAGTACAAATGAGATCCCATAAGTCAAAGAGTCAAGAAGAAAAGTGAAAAGGTCTAATCTAAACAATATCTTGCATCTGTCATAAAATGTACTTCTAAGAAGTCCACCTGTAAAAAAACAAGATGTTTTAACTTTACAATGGAAAAAAAACAAGTTAAAGATAGATTTATGCCTAGTTTAAAATGTCAATGCCTGTGGTTCTTAATAAAGGTTCAGGTCAGAAGTTTTAATATTACAGTTAGATGAACGACACTCATCCTGCTTCAGTGTTCTGAGTATTTTTCTCTATTTTTCTGAGTAATGACTTTTGCACATAGAAAAATAAAAAATTAAACTAAAAGATACCTTAACATCTCAGCATCTACCATAACAAACATACTAAACGAAGCAAAGCAATGATCAGTAAGCAAACAAAAATGATATGAATGATAGAAATAGAACTCCTCAGCATATTAGATGTACACTACTTTCAAAAGTTTGGGGTTGGTAAGACTTTTTAATGTTTTTGAAAGATGTCTCTTCTGCTCACTAAGGCTGTACTAATTTGATTAAAAAAATGCAGTAAAATTACTACAACTTACATTTTTATGGAAGTTTCCTAAAAGTTTCTATTTGAACATATGGTAACACTTTAGAATAGGGAACACTTATTCGCTATTAAATATGACTTTTCCCTTAATAAATTCCTAATTTGCTGCTTATTAATAGTTAGTAAGGTAGTTGTTAAGTTTAGGTATTGTGTAGGATTAGGGATGTAGAATAAGGTCATGTAGAATAAGGCATTAATATGTGCTTAATTAGTACTAATAAATGGCTAATATTCTAGTAATATGCATGCTAATAAGCAACTAGTTAAGAGACCCTAAAATAAAGTGTTACCGAATATATTTTAAAATGTAATTTTTTGCTATGATGGCAAAGTTGAATTTTCAGCATCATTACTCCAGTCTTCAGCGTCACACGAATCTTCAGAAATCATTCTAATATGAAGAGTTGTGCTGCTTGATATAGTTGTGAAAATGGTGATTCATTCAGGATTCTTTGATGAATAGAACGTTTAAGAACTTTAAGCATTTATTTGAAATAGAAATCTTCTGTGTCCCTGCTGAAATAAAAGTATAAATTTCTTTTAAAAGTATACAAATTGTATTTGTTATTTAATTTATTTATATTTTCAATTTGCAGCACTATTATATTTTTCATCAACTTCTGTTGCTTTTAAATGTGCAATATAAATATACTTGACTTTCTCCATCTTTATTTTGCTCCTTATTCTTATAACTTTTTACATGTGAAACAAAATGTCAAAACTGCCCTTTATCATAGAACATAATGCATTATAATCAGCTCTGTTGCAATTTGCTCAAGTTATTTTTTGGTTCACGTCAGGATTTTAACTTCTATCGCATTTCACACTAAATAAGAACTGTACCACTAAACTATCCCATCTTATATAAGGGACTTTTTTTGGTAATGTATTGTCCTTTGGTCATGTAAATGTCCTTACTATCACTTTAGATTAATTTTCTAACTGACACGTTTGAACAGTAGTGTATTTAAAAAGACAAACTTGCATGTAATGTAAAATAATTTTTTTTTTTTTAATCGCTAACATTATTATATTACAATTCTGATATCTCCACAAAAATTTTCCTACCTCAAAGCTTTGTTTTGGAAAGTTTTTTTTTGTAATTTGAGGCTGTGTTATGAACTTTGACTCCACAACTTCATGTTGCTTCCCATAGGATTGTGTGGTGTTACACAAAAAGAGCTCAGAGAAGATGATTGTGTAAGCTGAGGAGGAGGATCTTACTGTACCTCCCACAGGACAGGGCAGCATTTCTCCATTCAGCCGAGCTTCAACGTCTCCCCCACTGCAGCTGTCTCCAGAAACCTTCCTGTACCTAAAGTGTCAGATGACACACCTTAACATCAGTGGAAATCACTTATTAAACTTCACAGCAAATTTCTCTTCTTGAAGAACTTTATTCTAAAAGTTGACACTAGGTGATGCTGTAATTACGCGTCTATGAATTTTCTTGCTTTCGTCCTGATGTTTTCGTAACATTTTGAGAAGTACCAAGGTTGGCGCAAGTTTATCTGAAATTGCAGATTCCATTCATCATTTACTGACAGTAGAAATGTGCAGATCTGCTGGCCGATACTAGTAAGCTGACAATTATTTTAAATATAATGGCCAATAACCAATACGTAGCTGATTTATGCAGGTACTAAAAACTAAAACCAATATTTTGTATGCTTCTGAATGCTGGTTTTACATGCTTTTTCCATTAAATGAACTGTTGGAAACTTGAATGAATGGCCACATAAATAAAAAAATAATAATTATATCTGCAGTATTGATGCATTATTGTGAGCAAAATAATCACTAAATATCTATATCAGTTTTCTCAAACGGGCAAGAACAATTCTAGAGTGGTCTTAAATGGGTTAATCACTGCCATAATTTACCGTCAAGTTAAATCTAGATTAAGTTCCACTGTGAAAAGTCCTCAGTTAACCAACATTAGCTGCTAAGAAAGCAATAATGTTATAATAATGTTAAAGTAAAAAGAAAAAATAGATATGATCATAATAATCTAAGCATCCCTAAATAATAGTAATTGAAGGGGTCCTATTATGCTTTTTCACTTTTTCAACTTTAGTTAGTCTGTAATGTTGTTGTTTGAGCATAAAAAAGATCTGCAAAGTTACAAAGCTCAAAGTCCACTTCAAAAGAAGATATTTTATTTAACAGAAATCACTTTTCAAAAACTACAAAGAACGACTCGTTTGGACTACAACGCATATTTTCCGGGATTTGTGATATCACAAATATTGACGAATGGGACGAGACCTGGTTGAGCTGCACTAGAAAAGGCAACGAGTGTTATCACTATGTCGGAGACGCGCTAGTTTTCCCAAGGCAGATTAACTTAGAGTGGTTATAATCATCCGGGTTTAAATCACGCTCAAATTGATTTGATATTGATGCAATATTTACACTGAAGCTTGCAGGCGGCTATGGTAAGGGGCATGTCTTTTCCCGAACAGGCGCCAAGTGCTGCCAATCACAACACACACTGGCCCAGCTAACCAATCACAGCACATTTAGTGTTTCAGAAGGCGGGCCTTCATTTGATACAGGAACTATTGGAGCCGCTCATGCCAGACTGGGGAGAGAGGTGTTGTAATAATGTAAAATATGTGAAAAATAATGTGTTTTTCGAACAACCTAGTATGAGAGCCTGTTCTAGTACATCCCCAAAACAAAATCAAGACTTTGTAAAAAAGCATAATAGGACCCCTTTAATGTTACTTCCCAATTTTCCCAGGAATCATAACTATAATTGTGATTAACCTCATTTCTTTCAACTGACTGTGCAAGAGATTTAAACTCATCCAGCTAAATTCGGTTCAAGTCCATGTTCTAAATAAATCCTCTCCTCTCGACTGCAGATAATGAGAGGAGAGATGCATGGTGACACAGCACTGGCAGATCTAATAATGCTCCCGGGCGGCAGCTGATGGTGGCGGTTAACAAACTGTATCCAGGAGGACACAGAGCCTTTAATAAGTATTGGACATGTTTTGCTGATTTACAGCACTGAATCACAACAGATATGATTTGGCTTTATAGAGGGAACAAGACTTTTCAAAGTGACCTCTACAAAGTAATCTAAAATAATTAACTGATTTCATAGGTATGCAGCACCCTATTTTACATAACAAAACGACGAATATTTTTCTAAGTAAATCATTTAGCTTCAATCATTTTCATAAAAGAAATTGACCAACTAGTAAAAAAGTCTTATTTTGACATTAAAGAATGTTGATAGTGACAGAATCTGTTGATAGTGACCAAAAAAAGCCTAAATAAATTCTGTCTGGTTCAGTAATAATAATAATAATAATAATAATTTATATAGTGCTTTTCTGGGCACTCAAAGTGCTTTACATAGAAGGGGGGGGGGGTATTTATCGTATTATACGATAATTATTAGGGATGTAACGATTAACCGCAAGCCGGTCGAAAATTTATTAAAATATGTGACGATTTAAATCGATTGAGATGCCAAACAAATCGCGATACAATTGGAGTAGGAGTTTATACAACTGTATCTCTGAGGGGAACTGACTATCTTTAGAAAAGTTTACGTGGAATTTTCTTTTCATTTTGCCTCTGAACAATGCACTAGGGCTGAACGATTTTGGAAAATAATTGAATTGCGATTCTTTTTACCAATATTGCGATTGCGATTCAATATGCAATTATTTTTTTAAAGCTCTTTATGTTCTGTATTATTCAACAAAGACAAGCTATAAATCCTTGTATAGTATGACCAACACAATATTATATACATTAAACATAAATGTTCTTTTCTGTAGGCCAGGCCTATATGTTACGATGAAATTAAATGATGCATGAATTGATATGAATGTCATTTTTATTTAACAACTACAATCACAGTATATTGACTGATTTGTTGAACTTCCAACCTTGTAAGCATGTAATAATTATGTTTAAATAAGCCTGGTGAAAACATTAATATGAAAGTCAGTAACAAATCACACAAACTAAAGCAGATTGCAGAAATATAAAAACAAATCTGTTGCTTTACCACACTACTTTGGGCAATTCAAAGTCACTGTAATAAACATATGTAAACATGTGCACTGCACTTTTTAAACACTGTCTGTTAACTGTAGACCAGTGGTCCTCAAACTTTTTTGGTCGCGCCCCCCTTTAAACCAATAAAAAGAAATCACCTCAGACTACCAAATAATTTCACTAAACATTATGAAGGCATAGGACACACACAGGCTTTCTTCACCAACGACATTAAACACCGTGTCTACACCGGATGCAAGCGGCAAAATACAGTAGAACCCATTATAATCAGTGACGCTGTCTACAGTGGTTGCGACGCAACATTAAACTGATGCCTTGTTCTATTTATGACGTACTGACACAAAGTTAAAATGATTTGCAACGGTCGCTTTGTCGCATCCAGTGTAGAGCTGTTGTGGCGCGATGCGACAACTGTAGCGTCCGGTATAGACACAGTGAGTGAAGCCGAGAGCAAGATATGCCTCATCATATTTTATGCATTTAGCTTTTAAATGACCAGCACCTGCCTGGGTCTGTGCGACTTCATCTATGGCTTTTCTCTTCCCTTTCACAAACCGATCCATCTCCCATTCTAAGTTACGTCCTTTGGCTGTTTACTTATTTAGTTTTATTTATTTTCTTTTTCTGCTGATGGCCTGTGCTCGACTTGAAGCAGCGAGAGCTATAAGAGAGCGCGGACGTCTCCTTATGCTTTCTCTCGCCGTACTTTGATGTCATACACCGATCGATCTTCAAGTTGAACACACCTCTTTACTCTCGCGTGTCACGTGACCGAGTGTAATCGCAGCCTCTGCAATTGAAAAATCGCGGTATTTCATATCGCGATATTATCGCAAATGCAATTAATCGTTCAGCCCAACAATGCACATTAATATTTTTTCGAATCGGTACGAAACTACTGTTTAAAAGTTTGGGGCTGATAAGACTTTTAATGTTCTTGAAAGAAAATTGCACTTATTTGATCAAAACACAGTGAACAGTAATATTGTGATTTTTTATTTATTTATTACAATTTAAAATAAATGTTTTCTATTTCAATATATTTTAAAATGTATTTTTTTCCCGACGGCAAAGCTGAATTTTCATCAGCCATTGTTCCAGTCTTCAGTGTCACACGATCCTTCAGAAATCATTCTAATATGCTAATTTGATGCTCGAGAAACATTTCTTATTATTATCAATGTTGAAAACAGTTGAGAACTGTGATAAAAAAAAATTTCAGGATCATTTGATGAATAGAGTTCAAAGGAACAGCTGATCTGAAATATGATATAGAAATCTTTTGTAGCATTATAAATGTTTTTACTGTCACTTTTGATCAATTCAATGCATCCTTCCTGAAAATTTTTTTTTTAATAAAAAACAAAAACAAACAAAAACAATACATACTGACTCTAAACTTGTGAACGGTAGTGTATACATCAATAATGTTTTTTTAAGGATGAATAACCGCATTCTCACCCATTGCTGCGGCGGTAAGTGGTGCCCACCGGACAGGGTACTGGTGGGGCATAAAGGTTTCCAGAAAACTCAGGATCAGGCATGCACACCTCGAGAGACAGATCCTCACTCAGTTTAAACCCATAGTCACTGCAAACAGATAAAGATGACACAATAAAGCTGTGGAAAATGATTGGTATTCAAGTGAAGAAAATGGCAACATAAGAAAAACATAGAGTGGGTTTTGGCTCATACCACTCATAGTCCTGTCGAGTGCAGGAGCAATTAGATAGAGTGACAGGCCTGTCGAAGTCCTCGCCGTTGAAGCAGGTGGCGTGAGGAGAGCGCCGCTTGTACACCATCTCTCTGCCGAGCAGACAGCCATTTCCCATTTCGTCAGAAGGAGACCAGTGTTTATAGTCACCATCCGAGCACGGCACGCCTAAGCACACATAACGTCAGATGCAGAACTAGAAAAGTTCAGGTACAGGTAGGACATTGCTAAACAGTTGCTAAGCATTTCAGGCTGGTTCCTAGGGATTTTGCTAGATGGTTGCTAAGGGGTGGTGGTTACAAGGTGGTTACTAGGGTGCTCGGTGTGGTGCACCAATTAAAAGCACATTGTTCTCTTACCAAGCACATCACTAGCGTTGACCTGCACAATGAGCCAGCTGTGTTTCTGATCCGCGTAAGAGCCAAAGATGGTGAAGATGGTGCTCTTTTCACCCGGTTCAGTCAGAAGTTGGTACACATATACCTCCTGCTCTGAGAACTGGAACTCTTTCCAGGTTTCTCCCTCGTTAGTACTGAACCTGAGCCAGCAAAAGACAAGACACAGCTATCAGTAACGTCCCAAAGCCAGATAATACTCAAAGAGCTTCTACTAAAAGCAGAGCAACATTAGATCTTTAAACGGTCACTGACTTGAGTGTTCTGGTGGAGCCACCCTGTGCGATAGCCATCAGGATCCCTCCATGATCTCCCCAGGTGTAGAAATGAGGACCAGCCAGAGCCTAAAGAACATGCATATCCATTACATGGAACAACAAATGCTACTACACTTTTCAAAAAGTCAGGGAATATACGTTTATAAGATTATAATGCTAGCAGCATTGTAACCAATGGCATTTGGCCTAAGTAAAATAATACATGACCAAAAAAATCCTTTATATAAGATGGGATAGTCTAGTGGTAAAGTTCGCATTTAGTATGTAAAGGGAAACCGGTTCAACTCCTGATTTAACATATAATTTCCCCCCAAAATTATAAATAAATAAACAAAAACCAAGCAAATTGCAAAGAACTGATGATCATGCATTATGTTCTTCAAAAAAGAGCAGATCTGATCTTTTCCTTCACATGAAAAAAGCCAATACATAAAAACAACTGAGGAAAAAAAATTAAAAAATTACATATATACACACACACACATACATACATATATATATATATATATATATACACAAACAATTCAATGGAAGCATGAAAAAAAAACCCTACTTCCTCCCACGATCGCTGAACTCAGCACTCTAACTCCTTTTTCACAAACACAAAACCACAGCTTCATGAACACATGCTTGACATCACAAATACACAAATTAATCAAAATGTGGAGATTCTACACTCATGGTAGGGATGAGCACAATATATCGGTATCATACCAGTTATCTACTGATACAGGTTTTTTTTTTTTTTTTTACATATCACTATGACTCAATCTTGGGTATTTAATTGTTTATGCTTATTTCCTCTATTTTAAGATGGAGATCACCGTTGCCATTATCTAATGCTCACTTTAAAAACATTAAAAACAGTAAGAATTTATAAACACTTTTAATTGTAGTCTTTAGCAAATCTCAAAATGAATATCCATTCTTCATACTGTACATTATATTATGATGTTTAAATAATTTGTAGCATTTAAAATTAAATCAGCACAGCCAGCAAAGAATCGAACGCAACTGTTTTGAACTAGCGCACCTTTTTCTATACAATATGTATATACATTTTTTATAATTATTAAAATTGATTTTAATAAACTAAAATTGAACCAACTAACATTGTTTTTTTTAAGCATTTTATATATGCCTATAGATTTGATTTTAGTCAAGTGACAATTCTGTCAACTGTCCCGAAATACGAGTGAAAGTCTTGTATCGTAGCGTGCAGCGGCTCTTGTAGCGCAGACAAGATGCGCCGATGTGAAGCCGTTTGAAGAAAAAAGTCAAAGAGAGAAGACGCGTACAGCTGAATCACTCACGCTGTTTTCAAATGACTGATTTGATCAGTCTGTGTGGACTGGACTCAGTCTGTAGGTTTGATTATTTACTCATCAAACCTACATGCTATAGGCTATTGAATAAATGTGTGAATATCCATCATTTTAAAGTCAAAAGCTGCGGGAATGAGTAAAACTATGCGCAATCCCGCACCGAAATTCAGGATCTGATTAAACACAATTCTATTATACAGAGTTTTGTGAAATAGATTTCAATGACTTTTTCAAAACTTTCTGGTTTTATTTATTTTTCCATTACTTTTCCAGGTTTTTCATGACCGTACGAACCATGGGGATAAGAAATGTATGCCGAAAAGCAAATATTGAGTTTCAGGGGAAGAACATTTGCTCAACTCTGCATAGAAAGAGTGTCCACATTAGATGTGTTTGTGTGCTAAAAAAAACTGCTGAATAAAAGCTAAACTAAATGGACCAAAACATAGGGGTCACAAGGATCATGCTTTTATATGCTGGATTATTATTAAACTAACAGGACATCTAAAAATAAAAAATAAAAAAGGGACAGCCACCAAAAAACAAAAAAAACTTTACCCCAGAAATATAGAAAAATAGCCTAAATGACCAACATCCCTAATACCTGGCAGTCTATGGTTCCTCCCAGGCTGTCAGCCGCAGGTGGCAGCAGAAGCTCCCAGGTTCCTCCTTTATCAAATGTGATGACTGATCGCATGTTGTCCTCAGTGACTGATCCATTGATCAGAGTGGCCACAAACACACCCCTCAGCCCCTCGACCCGGTGGAGATCTGCAAACGGCTCGTTGGCGAAGTACCTTTCAAATATGCAAACACACAAATCTGTTTCCATATGCCATACATATCTGCCAAGAGAGGGGCTCTATGAAAATGCCAATGGCACGCGAGCCAAGCGCATCTCATCTGCATTCCGCACTGCAGTAATTGCGTCTCTGCTCTCAGGCGGCCGTGCTGAGCTCAGTGGTTTGGTGGTGGGTGAGATCCAGAGTAAAACAACAGCATGTCCTTGGGAAGCTGTGCAGGAATGATAGATTGCTTTTCTACTGACAGTGTGAGCGGAGGGACCGGTGGGCGAAGACATAGTTCTTTCATTATAGAGACGAAACCTCACTAACCTGCTTATGGGTTGAGGCTTGCAGAGCAAAAACGGATTTAGAACACTGATGAGGGGCTAAACTAAGAGGAGTTCAAGTAAAGGTGACGAGACCAAGAGCTGTGTAAGACCGGGGCTTAATGTGAATTATTGAAGTGGGACATGTTTCTGGCTAAGTATGGTTGTTGGCTCTCAGACAACATTTATAACTACATTTTGGGGTTGGAGCTTTAACAATAATTTGTAACAACTTATGATTTCCTTTGGATTTTAGGGATTCATTTAAAATGGGAAAAAAGAAGCCTTCAATTTTAGCAATTATGTTAAAAGTTTTTATTGAAAACTGCAGTGAAATTATGTATTTATCTATTTATTTATGCATTTTCAGATTTATACTAATGTTCAAATTTTTGGGGTCAGCCAGTTTTTTTTATTTCAAGGAATTAATACTTTTCATCAGCATTAATGGATGCATTAAATTGATTAAAAGTGACAGTAAAAAACATATTTGTTACATAGAATCAGCATTCAAATAAATGCAGTTTTTTTTACTTTCTATTCATCGAAGAATTCTAAAAACTGTATTATGGTTTCCACAAAAACATTAAGCTGCACAACTGTTTTCAACACTGATAATAATAAGAAATTTTTCTTGAGCACTAAATCAGCATATTAGAATGATTTCTGAAGGATCATGTGACACTGAAGACTGGAGTAATGATGCTGAAAATTCAGCTTTACCATCACAGGAATAAATTACATTTTAAAATATATTCAAATTGAAAATTGAATTGAAAATTGAAAATTGAAAATTGAATTTGTAATCATATATAATATTTTTGATAAAATAAATGCAGCCTTGGTGAGTAGGAGAGACTTCTTCCAAAAAAATTTAAAAATTACCAACCGCAAAATTTTAAACGATTCTGTAGTTTTATGATGAATAACAAAAATACAACTCTTAATTTTCTTTTAAGCTTATGATAGTCTTTTAAAAAATATGTTGCATGAAAATAGTAATTATGAATTATTTGTAAAAATTATTTGTACATTTTAAGACAGAAAACTACCAATAAAAATACAATAGAAAGGCAATGCAAAGTATTTAACATTAATTAATGAGGTTAGGGACACGGTTATTTAATAGGAATGTTGTTCCAGGACCAACAAACAAATGTCCTACTTTGGTAAATCCCATTTATGGTCACACCATCTGTGTTCATGTACTGTTCTGCAGAAGGAAGGTGTTTCTCTCTCGCACACACACACACACACACTGTGATATTGAACTGTACCTGATAAGCGTGTTGCTTCCGGAGCCATCAGGGCTAAAGTACAACACGTTCTCTAGGGACAGTGAGAAGGCCAGGCCCTGTGTGTCGGAGATGTACAGGTGTGTAACGTTATTATTGTGGTTCACGCATACGAACACCTGGTCCTCCGAAGCATCTGCTATGTAGTACTCCTGCAGAGAGAGGAGAGCAGGGAATCGCATGAGACAGGTAAACAACATGAAGCCGTAAAAGTCATGACCACAAAAATATATTCCTGAAGCTAATCGAAGCTGACGGCACTCACCGTGATGGGGTGGCGGGTGTTAAACTGAGCTGCTCTCATTGGCTGCCGGTTGTAGGAAACCCACAGCTGGACAGACTGAGACTCAGGGCTCCCAAACAATGTCTGTGGAAACACATTCATAATGAGCTTAACTAAAACAAATGAATTAAACTGGATATCACATATTACAATTAGTTCAAATTAGAGACAGGATTATTATAGTTAACTAAAACCGAAAGTTAACTAAAACCGAAACTAAAAAAAAAAAAAAACCTTGTACTTGGAGAGAAAAAAAAAAGTTAACTTATAAAAAAGTATATAACTTTTTATTCTTATTTTAATTTAGTTCAACTTGATGTACTAAAAATAAGTCAAACTAAAACTGGAAAAAAAATTAAAAAAAATAAAATAACTATATAGATATATTAAAAAAGAAAAGAATGACTACTAAAAATGACAAAAAAATTACTAAACTTTAACTAAAATTAAAATGAGAATAGAAAATCTAAAATAGAAATTGATTCAAAATATGAACCAAAAACAATAACAGTATATCAATGATTCTAAAATAACACTGATTAGAGATTAATCGAATAATGTCTTCTTATGACCATTAATGAAACAGCTTATTTTAATATTTATATCTAAAAATAATTTTTAGATATATTAAAAAAGAAAAGAATGACTACTAAAAATGACAAAAAAATTACTAAACTTTAACTAAAATTAAAATGAGAATAGAAAATCTAAAAATAGAAATTGATTCAAAATATGAACCAAAAACAATAACAGTATATCAATGATTCTAAAATAACACTGATTAGAGATTAATCGAATAATGTCTTCTTATGACCATTAATGAAACAGCTTATTTTAATATTTATATCTAAAAATAATTTTTAATTATTGTTTTATTTCAGCTTTGTCACAACTATATGATCAATAGACTACAACAAAAACAATATGCATTTTGATTTGATTAACAAAATTCTTAAAATAATATTAATCATTTAGCATAATTTGTATAAAAATAATAATACATTATTAATTGCATTTAATAATATATTGCATTTAATTAAAAGTAATAAGAGAAAATTGTTCAATAAGTTATACTTTTATTATAATAATTGTTGTTATTTATGGCACATTTATGCAAAGATGTTTTGGTATCTGAATGTTCGCATAGTTTTATTTTTTAAACATATTTAAAACTATATAAAGGCTATTATTTGAATTAATATTTAACATTTTTACTAATAATAAAAAGAAAATTGTGTACATGTGAATACCGTTAAATCAACTGAATAAAAAACTGTGAATATAGGTTAAAAAAAAATGGTTAAACAGATTTACCCGGTCTATATCTAGTTAAAATGCAGCAACTTTGAGAGATACATCACACAAGGTGGTTCGTTTTACTACTTTTCACTGCTACTCAAAACTGGAACATGGTGCAGCAAAATAATTAAAATTAAACATCACAGAGTCATAAAGATTGTATAAGGTAAACTGAAAGGCTATAAGGTTGTATAAGGTTATCATAAACCGTGGCATAATATCACTATAAATGGGGTCTGAATGGCAGACAATATCAGCGTGGGGAGATATGCCCAGCCAGCACTGTATTCATTGGGGTCCTGTACCTGATAACACTTAATAAGGCCTACTGGGGATTCGGAAAAGGAAAAAACAGTATGTCTTATTTGTACTTCTAAAACTGCTGGTTTTTCAAAGATAAAAGAGAAGGAAAGCTGGTGCTAGCAGTACTAATCTAGTCAGTAGGGCCTTTCGCACCGCGGGTTGAGAGATACATCACACAAGGTGGTTCGTTTTACTACTTTTCACTGCTACTCAAAACTGGAACATGGTGCAGCAAAATAATTAAAATTAAACATCACAGAGTCATAAAGATTGTATAAGGTAAACTGAAAGGCTATAAGGTTGTATAAGGTTATCATAAACCGTGGCATAATATCACTATAAATGGGGTCTGAATGGCAGACAATATCAGCGTGGGGAGATATGCCCAGCCAGCACTGTATTCATTGGGGTCCTGTACCTGATAACACTTAATAAGGCCTACTGGGGATTCGGAAAAGGAAAAAACAGTATGTCTCATTTGTACTTCTAAAACTGCTGGTTTTTCAAAGATAAAAGAGAAGGAAAGCTGGTGCTAGCAGTACTAATCTAGTCAGTAGGGCCTTTCGCACCGCGGGAACTTTTTCATAATACCTGAACTAATTGTGGAACTACCCACTTTTTCGCACTGCAGTAAATAGGAACGGTTTTAGTTCTAGGAACTCCGTTTGGAGGAACTAAATTAGCTCCTACTTTAGAGCAGGGTCTAAAACCGTTCTATAGGAACTATCAGTGACATAAGTGTACGCTGATTGGCCAAACGCACGCGAAACACCGGCATATTTACTCCACGAACATGGAAAACTTTTCTCAGCTTCGACGATATGTAACACTGCAAGTTGTCATTAAAAAATAGTCTCTTAGTCCAACATTTTGCTCTTGCACTCGCGCAAATTGTGCGCTTACATCTCCATCTCCGTTATAAAAAGACATTGCTGTCGGCCGCTTCAGAGTTCCTGCTGCTGGTGCGAATGCAACCAGGAAAATGGCCCGAGGGATAAATTGGTTCTCTAGGAACTAGCCTGCTGGTTTTCCCCGTTTACATGCACATCAGTAACTTGATAGCTCCTACTTTAGAGCAGGGTCTAAAACCGTTCTATAGGAACTATCAGTGACATAAGTGTACGCTGATTGGCCAAACGCACGCGAAACACCGGCATATTTACTCCACGAACATGGAAAACTTTTCTCAGCTTCGACGATATGTAACACTGCAAGTTGTCATTAAAAAATAGTCTCTTAGTCCAACATTTTGCTCTTGCACTCGCGCAAATTGTGCGCTTACATCTCCATCTCCGTTATAAAAAGACATTGCTGTCGGCCGCTTCAGAGTTCCTGCTGCTGGTGCGAATGCAACCAGGAAAATGGCCCGAGGGATAAATTGGTTCTCTAGGAACTAGCCTGCTGGTTTTCCCCGTTTACATGCACATCAGTAACTTGACAACGCAAGTAAGCTGCGTTTACATGACTTCATTAATAAATCAGGTTATTTCCCTGTAGTGACGTCAAAATATAATAATTTGCATATCTGACCGGTTTATGCTTACCCCGTTTATGACCTTACTCTGCTAAAAGAAAACGGGTTACCGCGTTTACATGACCAAGTGCGTGTTTTCAGCTTATTAAGCATAATCGGCTTAAGAACGTGCATGTAAACGAGCTCATTGTCTAAAATGAGCAATGCGTCATGAAGGGATGAATCTTTTCACTTTCTCCCCTCAGGTAATCAAAGCTTCAATCAATTCTTAAGATCAGGCTGTTCAATCAGTCTCTCCCTTCTACGACAAGCTGTCACTTTAATCAAGCCGGGAGTGAGTAAGAGTTACTTACATCAGGTTCACAAAGCCTCACAAATGCAGAATAATAAGCTGTAAATTAAAGTCTCTCTATAATAAACAGATTCCGTACAACCTAACTAAACATATGTGTCTGAATATGCACTACATAAATACCTCATGTTGAAATGAGTGAATTTAAATGATGAAAAGCTACCTGAAATCTGTTATGACCATTCAGACTGACAAGCAAATCCAAAATCTGCTTCTTAACAAAGAAACTGATTCTCTACATTAATCAGGTTTATTGCTTTCCTAGATCAAACTGCAGGGTCAAAAAGGCTTGCAAGATGGGAGTGGTAACAGGCAAAAACACTAACAAACACAGCCAGCGAAACAGGGATTTATTGGGTCAGTGTAAGAACAACAGGAAGACAGCTTGTCAGATAAAAGTGTATTTATAATGCAATCATCCTGAATAACAAGTTTAACCACTTCCTTGGTCAAAGGCACAGTGTTTTCTTTCTCAGCTCTCCGCACTGCCTTGTTTTTAGTCACACCATTCATGGTATTGATTTATCTCGCTGTTAACGGCTGTCTCCAGGAACAGACTGCAGTGTTGTGGAAGCAGCCAAAACACAATCTGGCTTTAGAGAGCAAAGACAAGGGAGATCTCTCGAAACAGACGCTGTTGCCGGGAGAGCTTAAGAGAGCAAAGTATGTAATAACAACAATCAAATCACAAAGCTGTAACAACCAGATCCTGATGCCAATGCTTAGATATGCTATCATAATAACAGAATAATACCATGTTTTTGTGTAACCAAAACACTTTCATGATGCATGTAATTATTGGATAAGGTTATCTAAAATTATTGAAAACATTTTAAATGATTGAATATTTTATATTATATTATTATATTAAATAATATTTGAAATAACATCTGTAGTATATTTATAAATGAAAATATACTATATAGTTTACTATATAATTTAAATATATTAAAATATTATATATTTTACTATATGTTAAAAAACATTTTACTATCCAATTTTTTTTTTAAATTGAGTGAAACAAAACAAAATTATATTTATTTTCTATTTGCCTTTAAAAATTACAATTAATTTCTAGGTCTGGAAATCAAAAGAAAAAAAATTGGGGGGGGGAAAACATTGTTAATACCATGTCATATGAATATAGTAATCGAAGACATGGAAATTGTAAAACATTTATTTGGCTATTATGTATAATAAACACACACACACAAGTACAGCTAATAAATAGCAATGGTACTAATAATACTATATCATCTATACCATTTAATATTTACATTTAATATATAATACATTTTTACAACATGGTACTGCCACAGTATATTTTAAAGTGACAATGTGGTGTTGTTTGAATACGTAATTAAATTCAAGATGCAATCGCAAAGTCTGAAAGGTGCTATAGTATTTCAGGAATGTGCAGAACTGCTACACAGGTGGATGGCACAACGTTTTTGTGTGATTGAGCTGTTGGAAAATTTCTCCCAGATTTCCATTTGCACCGGACACGTAGATCCACTCTCCAATGTTGGCCATCACAGTATCATTAAGGGATTTATAGGCAGTTAGCCACAAACAGCCCCCTGAGCAAACTGTCATCTCTCATTCTGCTGCCATAGTATCCGAGTGTCCCTGACTACAAACTTGACAGCAAAATTCGCCTATAAGAAGTCTTCTATTCTTACATGCCAACATGAATGGAATCGTTTCTGGCACAGCCGGCCTAATGAAAATCTGATCTGGCTTTGGAGTCACTTTGCCATCTTTGTGGAGGAGGCATTTAGCTCTGGAACAACAGCCATACTGTGCTGGCAGCCACTCCCATCGCTTAGTCTGGAAGACAGATCAGACTTTTAAGCATGAGTGAGAATGTGTAGAGGCAATGTGTTGTCACACTCACACAGTGTGAGAAGTTCTGCATTGCTGAGATGGTCGGTTCAAACTGAGGACCCTTTCCCTACTGAAGCTATAGTCACAGCAAAAAGAAAATGATATTTTACCACAGTTTTCGATAAAAAGATAATCGGAACAATAAAACTCTTTGCTTTTGAGTCGGTTCTTTAATCAGTCTGTGAAAAACAGACTCACAATCTTTGGGTTTTGATGGTTAGCATAGCTCAGTTAACCCTAGTTAAATCTGAAGGAATAGTTCACCCAAAAATCTAAATTTGCTGACAATTTAGTAATCCCTCAGACCATCCAAGATGAAGATGAGTTTGTTTCTTCATCAGAACAGATATTTAAGAAATGTATCACTTGCTCGCCAATGGATCCTCTGCAGTGAATGGGTGCCGTCAGAATGAGAGTCCAAACAGCAGTTAAAAACATCATAATAATCCACAAGTAATAAACACGACTCCAGTCCATCAATTAATGTCTTGTGAACCAATGAGTTGCATGTTTATAAGAAACAAATCCATCATTAAGGCATTTTAACTTTAAACCACTGCTTCCAGCTAAAATGAGTCTTTAATGATGCTTTAAAGTGCCCCTATTATGCCATTTTTAAGGTTCCTAATATTGTTTTGGGAGTCTCCTACATTAGGTTTACATGCATGCAAGGTCAAAAAAGACCATAATTTTCTCAAAAGAAAAATCATTTTCTCAAAATATGCATTTAATTGATTCATTCAGTTCTAAGATTCAGTCTCTCTAAACCCCTCCTTTCCATGAGCCTACTCTGATTGGTCAGATGATGTAGTCTGTTGTGATTGGTCTATCGCGTACAGCGCATGATGGAAACGATACGCCCATTGCCATAGTTCCGTATTTTGAACGCTTGATAGAAAATATAAACATCTATTATTTATCATTCTTACAAGATGTGATTCAGTGAAGCCAGCTGGTCCAAATAAACTGGGTACTGTGCCATCTTTCAAGAGCAAGTGTTTTGTGAATCCCGCGTTGAACTCCCCGTGATTAGGGAAGCAGTCGTCAGTAAAATGGCAGGAACACAAAAAAAGATTGGGGTTGTAATGCTGTGAATTTTTAGCACTGATTCTTTGCAGCCTCATCTTTCGGAAGTGAAAATAAAACGAATTTACTTTTGCAGCATAGGACACAGTAGCTATGTCTCATTTGGAAGGCTGCACCCTCCGGAAGACGCATTCGAAGGCTGCATACGTCATCGAGGCTGTCTCATTTCAGAAAAGCAAGTAGGACACTCCGAATGTGACCTTCGAATGTGACCTTCTTTCACAGGAATTCGGAGGATGCATGAGGTGTATCCTTCGCTGCTACAGATAACCCACAATTCTTTGCGTCGCCGTAAACAACCGCTGTTAATTTGAAAAATGCCGGCGCCGGCAGATGTACACACAAGCGCAAATGTGGTTTTTACAACTTACCTTAAATCGCCTAGGTAAAAACAGATAAACTTTGTTTTTAATATCCTCCTTTTTTTCTTCTCTAACAGATGTCTGCTGTACATACAATGCAGCTCCTCAAACATTGAACAAAATAAAACAAGTAAAAGCATTTATTTTTTTCAAATTACTTTTCAAATTTAGAAATAATTTTCCTTCATTTAAGTAGTGTGAGAGCGCTACCATGCTCTAAATGTGTTGGTATAGCAATGTGATACTTCCTGTTTCCTTTTACGCCTGTCCTACGAAGGCCGTCTCATTTAATTCTAGGTTGAGGACACTTCGTATATGCATCCTACAGAGGATGCGACCTCCGGAGGGCGCAGCCTTCTAAATGAGACACAGCTAGTGTCTTCTCAACGTGATGCTAACCATATGAAGCTACAGTGTTTGAGGGCGGGTCAAGTTGTTTGCGGCCAGCCAACGTAGAACATAGGTGGGCATTATGCAAATGTGTTACCCCGTGACGTGTAGCCATCACATAAAGTGGGATTCGAATTACTGATTACTCGTTTGGCTGTCCGGAGTTAAATGTATTCATTTGAGACCACTTTAATGCCAGCTGATATGCCAAGGTCGTGTTTAAAATCTTCGTCCTTCGTAAGTAACTTCCTTTATCAAAGTTCAGATTACACCCCGAAACCAGGTTATCACTAAAGCAGCTTGCAGGGCTACAGGGAGGTGAGGACATGAGAAGAGAAAAGGCTTAATTATTACTAAGGATCTCTATGACATTATGGATAAATCCCTGAGATGTGAGGACCTTGGTTTCCACAGCTTTAATTAGTCTTAGAAGCTTCTCACTGCCAAAGGCTCTTGTGATATTCATTATGGTAATCCTATTAGCCATGCTGCAGATAGAGGGACTCGACACAATGAGAGCAAAAGAGTGAGTCAGAGAGAGACACAGTGACTGAAAGAAAAAAGGGTGACAGACTGAAAAAAAGGAAGAAAAAGACTGACAAGAGACTTTGGATTTGTTCCAAAACTAGTCAACAGCCTTACTGCCTACTATCTACATAAGCAGCATCCTAACTAACAATGAACCTCACAAATGACTCATTTTGGATGCTACACAAGCAGCAAGATCATGTCAAAGCATGTTGCTAAGCTAACACAATCTAATACAACATAAATATATAAAAACAGAAATACATAAAAACATTAGGTAAAAGTAATTAACTATATTAATCTTTTTCAACACTTATCAGTTCCAAATTTAATTAATTAATTACTATATTCATAGACAAAATTTCTCTCAGTTCTCTCACCATCAGTTTTTTGTTTAGTTTTTTACTATGCTTGTTGCCACGCATTCTGGGATTGGCAAAAGTGTTATTTTAGTATTATTTATTTCTTATAATATAGTGTTTATTAATATTTTTAATTAGATTTTATTTTTTAAGTACAGTTTTAATTTTAATTTTAGTTTAAAGGGATAGTTCACCCAAAAATGAAAATTTGATGTTTATCTGCTTACCCCAGGGCATCCAAGATGTAGGTGACTTTGTTTCTTCAGTAGAACACAAACGGAGATTTTTAACTCCAGCCGTTGCAGTCTATCAGTCGTATAATGCATGGCAATGGTAACAAAATAACAGATAAACTTTGTTTTTAATATCCTCCTTTTTTTCTTCTCTAACAGATGTCTGCTGTACATACAATGCAGCTCCTCAAACATTGAACAAAATAAAACAAGTAAAAGCATTTATTTTTTTCAAATTACTTTTCAAATTTAGAAATAATTTTCCTTCATTTAAGTAGTGTGAGAGCGCTACCATGCTCTAAATGTGTTGGTATAGCAATGTGATACTTCCTGTTTCCTTTTACGCCTGTCCTACGAAGGCCGTCTCATTTAATTCTAGGTTGAGGACACTTCGTATATGCATCCTACAGAGGATGCGACCTCCGGAGGGCGCAGCCTTCTAAATGAGACACAGCTAGTGTCTTCTCAACGTGATGCTAACCATATGAAGCTACAGTGTTTGAGGGCGGGTCAAGTTGTTTGCGGCCAGCCAACGTAGAACATAGGTGGGCATTATGCAAATGTGTTACCCCGTGACGTGTAGCCATCACATAAAGTGGGATTCGAATTACTGATTACTCGTTTGGCTGTCCGGAGTTAAATGTATTCATTTGAGACCACTTTAATGCCAGCTGATATGCCAAGGTCGTGTTTAAAATCTTCGTCCTTCGTAAGTAACTTCCTTTATCAAAGTTCAGATTACACCCCGAAACCAGGTTATCACTAAAGCAGCTTGCAGGGCTACAGGGAGGTGAGGACATGAGAAGAGAAAAGGCTTAATTATTACTAAGGATCTCTATGACATTATGGATAAATCCCTGAGATGTGAGGACCTTGGTTTCCACAGCTTTAATTAGTCTTAGAAGCTTCTCACTGCCAAAGGCTCTTGTGATATTCATTATGGTAATCCTATTAGCCATGCTGCAGATAGAGGGACTCGACACAATGAGAGCAAAAGAGTGAGTCAGAGAGAGACACAGTGACTGAAAGAAAAAAGGGTGACAGACTGAAAAAAAGGAAGAAAAAGACTGACAAGAGACTTTGGATTTGTTCCAAAACTAGTCAACAGCCTTACTGCCTACTATCTACATAAGCAGCATCCTAACTAACAATGAACCTCACAAATGACTCATTTTGGATGCTACACAAGCAGCAAGATCATGTCAAAGCATGTTGCTAAGCTAACACAATCTAATACAACATAAATATATAAAAACAGAAATACATAAAAACATTAGGTAAAAGTAATTAACTATATTAATCTTTTTCAACACTTATCAGTTCCAAATTTAATTAATTAATTACTATATTCATAGACAAAATTTCTCTCAGTTCTCTCACCATCAGTTTTTTGTTTAGTTTTTTACTATGCTTGTTGCCACGCATTCTGGGATTGGCAAAAGTGTTATTTTAGTATTATTTATTTCTTATAATATAGTGTTTATTAATATTTTTAATTAGATTTTATTTTTTAAGTACAGTTTTAATTTTAATTTTAGTTTAAAGGGATAGTTCACCCAAAAATGAAAATTTGATGTTTATCTGCTTACCCCAGGGCATCCAAGATGTAGGTGACTTTGTTTCTTCAGTAGAACACAAACGGAGATTTTTAACTCCAGCCGTTGCAGTCTATCAGTCGTATAATGCATGGCAATGGTAACAAAATTTATGAGAGTAAAAAAAACATGCACAGACAAATCCAAATTAAACCCTGCGGCTCGTGACGACACATTGATGTCCTAAGACACGAAACAATCGGTTTGTGCGAGAAACCGAACTGTATTTATATCATATTTTACCTTTAATAAACCACTATGTCCAACTGCTTTGAACGCACGCACGGCATCCGGTGCGTGAGGTGTGTACGCGCTCTGGCGTAGTTTACGTTAATGGGTGTGTTGATATCCAGCCGAAGAGTAATCAACCATAACTTCAGGCGAGCAGGCTCAGAAGTTGGGAATACGTGGAAAGTCACCACTCCTGAATGAGTTTGCGCGAGAGAAAGTAATCTTTTAGTTTTAAGTCGGTTTGAACGATCCGGATAAGCGTAAGTACCATTTTGATTAGCCATCGTACCTACAATGACTGTGCACTGTGTAAACAATGAGTGACGTATACGCATGGGAGATCACTTCCGGCGCTTGCGTAAACTACGCCAGAGTGCGTACACACCTCACGCACCGGATGCCATGCGCGCGCTCAAAGCAGTTGGACATAGTGGTGTATTAGAGGTAAAATATGATATAAATACTGTTCGGTTTCTCGCACAAACCGATCGTTTCGTGTCTTAGGACATCAACGTGTCGTCACGAGCCGCAGGGTTTAATTTGGATTTGTCTGTGCATGTTTTTTTTTACTCTCATAGATTTTGTTTTTATTGCCATGTATTATACGACTGACAGACTGCAACGGCTGGAGTTAAAAATCTCCGTTTGTGTTCTACTGAAGAAACAAAGTCACCTACATCTTGGATGCCCTGGGGGTAAGCAGATAAACATCAAATTTTCATTTTTGGGTGAACTATCCCTTTAAGTAATTTTGTTATGTGCTTCTGTCATTTTTTTTGTTTTATATTTCTATATAGCTTTAAAAACAATTAATAAAAAAGCGTAAATATTTTGTCAGTTTCAGTAATTTTGTATTTAAAAAAACATAGATAAGAAATGGTAGTGTGGCAACATTTTTAATAAAATACATTTATGTTGAAGTTTTCATCAAATATTTATGTTTCACTTTTTACTTCTACACTCTTAAAAATAAAGGTGCTTCAAAATGTTCTTCAAGCAATGCCATAGAAGAACCATTTTTGGTTCCACAAAGAACCATTCAGTCAAAGGTTCTTTAAAGAACCATCTCTTGCTTATCTTTTTGTAATCTGAAGAACCTTCTTTCGCCACAAAGAACCTTTTGTGAAACAGAAAGGTTCTTCAGATGTTAAAGGTTCTTTATGGAACCATTTAGACAAAAAGGTTCTTCTATGGCATCGTGAAGCACCTTTATTTTTAAGAGTGTACTTCTAAATTGAAAACTTTTAGGTTTAATTAACAATAACCAGACTGGGCTAAACATGTTTATCTTAAGAGAATGCATAAGTAAGCCCCTGTTAAAAAATAGGTTTAACTGGCCTAAGATGGTCTCTTGATTATTTTGCAGGTGAGGTTGGAAGACCATGGAAGACGAAGCAGATTTTTTCAGCAAGGGTAGTTTATGACACCTTAAAATACTGCCTCTGTTGACAGATCACTAATTTTGGAGCAACATTTCTGTTCTGTAAGTGAGTGAGCGAGAGACTAAGAAAACGGGAGACAGAAAAAGAGGGTCAGGGCCAGGCCACACACAGTCATCATCAACCAAGGCTCTCATCAAGCCTGTCACTTTCGCTCTCCTCAAGAGTAGAGATATTTACAACCATCCCAGCCAGACAAATTCCACAGAGCTGTTTGCTCTGGCCAGTTTACTATTTGTCTGTTTTGTCATAGACCTCCTTAGGATAATTTTGTTTAATGCGCTATGTAGACAACCAACTTACGCTGCAAAGAGTTGAATGGTCTAACCATAATAACCACTAATTATCCTGTTGTAAATCCATCCACTCAGTAAGCGAAGTATCCAAATCCTTTAAAAAAAGAATTCGCTGGAACTGTGGCTCACCAGAACATAGGGAGCAAATTTCCCACAGGCGCTTGAGGAAAATTCAGAAAAATCACTCAAAGCGAGTGCGTATTGCTCCTTTTGGTCTATGCCTTGCTTCAACTCCAAAGTGATACTCTACAAAATTTGATTCAGATGACCTTCAGGATCCTTAAAGGCATATTTAAGCTAAAAACGAAAAATCTGTCATCATTTACTCGCCATCATGTCATTCCAAACAAAAAATGTTTTCTTCTGTGCAACACCAAAGAAGATATTTTTTTGGACAAAAACAGTTGAACCATTGTTCAAAATATCTAGTTCCATAAAGAAAAAAGTTATACAGGGTTGGAGCGACATGAGGGTGAGTAAATGATGGCAGAATTTTCATTTATGTGTTACCACTTTAATGCACAAACGAGAACAATGGGAGCAATTATAAACCCATTTCTCTGTATTACAGCAGCACAGTCTAGTGTTAAAGACAGGACCATATGGCAGCACTGGGCAGCATATAAGTGGAGCATGAGTGGTTATATACACCCCAGGGAAACCAAGCCACAACTTCATTAACAGAACATAGATCAGAGCTGTCAAGCAGGAAGCTCCTCCAGCACGGTGTCCAGGGCCGCAGTAGTGCCATCCGTGCAGCACTGCTCATAAACAGCCCTCAAAACTCCCACGGAGTCTATGGCTTTCTGAAGCCACAGATAAATTGCACATTTCTTGCCACTTTAATGGGTGACTTGGGTCGGCTTCTGCTTTACGCAAACCTGGCAGTGCCATGTGTGACCTGACAGATGCCTCATCTAGTTCTGGGCAGTCAGACATTTGCTGTGGATGAGGTTAGTGAGATGCCAGCTAATGTGGGGTGGAAATGATTTACCACTGAATACACTCAAGGGTGAGAGATACACTGAAATATAACACTAGCTGTGGTCAGCATAGACATGTAGTCTAGACAGTCATTGTTTCAGCAACCAAAACTATGCAAAACTTTATGGAGGCATACCAAATGAAAACTAATATTTCAGGCTTTATTATGTTCCCATCTTGGATGGGTTTGACAGATATAGCTTAAAACCTTTTATTTTCTATGACTGATGACCTGTGATGCAGGGCTGGGTAACACTACCTACCTCACAATACAAAACACATTGCATTATATGTAAAAACACTGTAGGATCATAATTGTCTCTGCTCAAAATTTTGAAATAATATTAGTATTTAACTTCAATAAAAAGGGCAAAACTAATTAAATGGTCCAGAGAGTGTGAATCTGCATGATCACCTTCAATCTATTTTAAACAGTTAGCATTTCCAGAGTTTCCATTTATTTCAATGAGACTCTTCATTAATAGATCAACACATTATGTAAATGCAAAAATAAAAAAATATATACACAAGATGCATGGTTTTAAAGCAGTGGTTCTCAACCTCAAACTTTCAAGAGGGCCGCAGGATGACTTAAACTTATTGAAATTAATAAATTATTATCTAAGCTAAATTCAAAGGTTAAAAAAAACACACAAAACCAATTGTTACAGTATATAATTGTCAATGGTTCTGTAAGTAATTTGACTGTACTAAAGCATAAAACTATCATAACGTTTGCATATATTTAGGAAACATGCTAAGTTCAATTACTTGTTACTCAGAAAAACAATGCTACAGCCAATTATTCTACTCTGAAATGTATTTTCCATGTCGGTATGTCTGTTTTTGTTTTGGTCTGTGCGATTCCACCCTCTGCCAATTTACCTAATTGTATTTCAACACAGTGTATTTCAGCCATGGAAGCCAGCAAACAAACGGACAGAGATCGCAGATTCCACCCGACCTACAAAGCTTCAGCATCTATCTAAAAAGCTAAAACGCTTTTTGACCAGAGGCCTTCTCACCTTCTCTTGTCAATTGCTCATGTAAGTGTTGAGTCTGAGGAGTTGTCAACTGCTAGTTGTCAATATTATATACTACAACTTTAAAGGGGACCTATTATGCCTATTTTTACAATATGTAATATAAGTCTCAGGTGTCCCCAGAATGAGTCTGTGAAGTTTCAGCTTAAAATACCCAACAGATCTTATATTGTAGCATTTCAAATGAGCAAAAACACACCATTTTCGTGTGTGTAACTTTAAATGCAAATGAGCTGCTGCTTCCGCCCCCTTTCCAGAAGAGGACAGAGCCTTTACAGCTCCTGCTTCAGATTCATGAAATATGCAGAGTGATCGTTTTCGGCATAAATCTAATAAGCTCTCTGTGAATGCAGTCAGAGACAGTGGAAATTTGAGCCACATTAGCTGTACAGCATGCTAACAAGCACATCCGGATACACTATTTGGAAACATTCAGAAAATATGAGGCAATTCTTACTTGTTTTGGATATGATGTTTGAGCATGAACAGCTGGTATTGACAGATCTTTCAGAATCAGCTTCTGTGCAAATCTTGTGTTGAACTGACCCTTGTTTATGAAGCAGTCCGGTATAAAATTATTTGCACAAATATATAAGACTCTTTGGCACATTTCCTTCCATAAATTAAATTCATCCACAATGTTCTCCGTGGCTCAGATGCCGTGAGTCTTTGGAGACTCTTATTTATACATCCAAAAACAACATTTGTAATGCTTATGTGGCACAGACAGTATATAAATAGGCGCTATACCAATAATATAAACATGGCGGACTATGTGGTTCTATCAGGGCGGGGTCAATGCGAATAGGGCAGATCGTCACTAGCCATGGGCGAGGCTTGTCCCCTAGGGCTGTAGTACTCGAGTCCGGTCTCGAGACATTTTTCTATCGTCTCGGACTCGTTGGTGTTTGCACTCGGACTTGTCTCGGACTTGGTCATTGGACTCGCCAAATGTTCTCGTTGGTCTCGACCGAGTCCAGCAATATGCTTTTTTTCTCCTTCAAAACAAAACCCCATTTGCATGTCGTGCCTGAAAACGTGTGGAAAACGCTAGGCCCGCCGCTTTCTCCTTCTTTCCAAAGCACTCTGTAGCCTGCGCTCTGTGCTGGCGCTCCCGTGGCGTCTGCCGTTGCTAATGACCTGCGCTCTCCATGAAGACGCGGAAGTTTCAGCAAAGGAGAAATGGATTTGCAGCACTAAAAATCCCTTGTGGTAGCTCTGCTACTAAATTGCTAAAATAGCTATCCTTGTACAGCTATGATCAGCTGTTTCTCCGTCTTGGCTTAGCTTTCAATTTTGTT
>NW_015505490.1:275898-284873 GCF_001515645.1 Sinocyclocheilus grahami
ATTTAGTTTTATTTGTTGGCCCTAATATGCAGTTAATTATTCATTTATTTATCATAAGTAATCATCATTGCAAAAAAAATTTTTAATAAAAAAACTCCACTGTTATCACACTTAGCAGAATTTCCTCATATCGTGCAGGACTATTAGAAAGGCAAAATCAATGCAAATCAGTGGATATGTCTGCTATAATAGGATAGGTGTGTTAAGGCCTGTTGGAGCTAAACTCTGCAGGGCATTGGCCCTCCAGGATCTAGTTAGGAGACTCCAGTCCTACAGAGTTGTTACTTTGCACATACTTTGCATACTTTTTGATCATTACAAATAATAATGTAAAATGATTTTCTTAGAATAGGAGATATGCTGTCTCTCGCATCACATACATTATCAATAGTTAAGTATGTGGTCTTGAAGAGGATCCTTTTTTTTCTCTCATTTGGACTCGGTCTTGACTTGGACTCGAAACTTTTGGACTTGGACTTGACTTTGACTCAAACCTCTTTGGACTCTTGACTCATCTCGACTAGTCCTGGTCTTGGACTTGTCTTGGACTCGACAAAGCTGGACTTGACTACAGCTCTACTTGTCCCTACTGTGACGTCACAGTAGGGGTGAATCTGAAACAGCGTATTTTCAGACACTGCTTCTGATTTATGGGGATTATTTAAAAAAAAGGAGTGGGTGGATTTTTACCATTATAGGCTGGTTGCTTACACACAAATAAATCTTTCAATGAGTAAAACTGGCTGTGTCTATATAGATTACACAACATTATAATATTATTTTCAAATTAAATTATTATTATTTTAAATGATTGCCCCCGGATTAGTAGGGTACTCTTGTAATAGAGTAGCAGTGGCTGGGATAGATTTTAAATATCAGTTCCACTTAAAAAGATGCAATCTAATCCTGTTTACATGAAATAAGCCTGCTCCCGAGCAGGTTTAAGCTTAAGGACCTGTTGCTATGACAGCAAGTCCAGGATGAGCTACGAAGAACCAAATGAGCCAAGATCATGCCAAATCATCAACAATCAAATCCAGCTAACTGAGTTAGCGACGTACGAAGAACGGGCCCCTGGGAGCTTTCATTTATGGCGTTTGGAATGCACTATGTATTAGATGCACGAAACTCACGTGCTGACTGCACTTTCACATGCACTTTCTGTTTATTTCATCTTGAAGCTCGCGGCTGTGGTAAAATGCACTTGCATCTCCGAATACTTTTATGATATAAAACTGATGTAAACACAGTCAGTTATGTTTTCAGAACAGGACAAAACATCTGATATGTCAAAACAGGTCTGTGCATTAGTGTGAATGAAGCCTATGCAGTAAGCTGCCACTGTCTATGATGTCATCATTAATAATCAAACAGCAATAATGCTGAGGAAAAAAGAAAAACCCACTGCTATGATTGTCTGTATACTTTTGGATACTTAAAGCACTCTCAGATACTTAAAGTACTTTTTGTTTATCACTTGTAATTGTCTTTTTCCCCCTTTTTTACTTTATATTTGCTTGAATGTTTTGAACCTATATTTAATCGGTTAAATGTATTATTAATTTGTAATTATTTTTAGAAAGTAGCCTGCTTATATAATTTAATAAAAATGCACAAAATAAAGTTGATTTAAAATTTATATGAAAATTTAGCCATGTGCAGTGATATTGAAAATGCAACGCATTGTGATATCAAATTGAATCGAATTGTTGAAATGATAATTGTAATTGAAACGAACTGTGAAACAATGTGACGATTCACACCCCTAAAATATACTGTACATTTAAAGACAGAATTGCAAAATACAAATTTTATAGCAATATGAATATAGACTGATGTTAAACATGTTGCTAAGCTAATGCCCTGATAAGCATAAAATACACATCACACGCAAATTAATCCATTTTCAATTATCCTTAACTATCTTTGTAACAATTCCATACAAGAAATCAACATTTCTCCAGTTCACCATCTTGTATTTCATCTTTCATCAAGCTTGTGGCAGTGCATTCTGGGTTTGCGCTCTCCGTGTAGGATACACACGATGCTGCCTAAGAATCTGGCCAAAATTTGGCCTCTTAGGAGGCAACATAACTAAACCGCCTACCTTCTGGAACAGTCTTCATGCCGGAAGCCTTAAATATTGCCTTCAAGGCAGCTCGCTAGGTTTTGGAAAAGAGCAAGAGTGTAACGGCAACATGTTGTATAACTTTGAACATTGCTCGTGTATTTTCACAGTTTTCTGCCTCTGCTCTGTTCACAGTCTGATATTTAGCAGATGCTTTTATTCAAG
This sequence comes from Sinocyclocheilus grahami, assembly GCF_001515645.1. Lineage (NCBI taxonomy): Eukaryota > Metazoa > Chordata > Actinopteri > Cypriniformes > Cyprinidae > Sinocyclocheilus > Sinocyclocheilus grahami. Next base: position 278,192 of record NW_015505490.1, read on the forward strand.
GCAACCTACAGTACAATTATCACAGGTTGTCCCTCATGGGACAATTATTATGATTTTGCAGGATTCAAACCTGCAACCTTTTGGTTACAAGCCAAGATAATTAAGTGCTACAACCTTATAGAGGGTCACCTGTCTAAATTATCTTGCCACAAAGTTCACTGTTGGATAAACACACCAGCAATCCTCCACACTTGACTCCAAGGCTTTAAATAAGCCTGTTATCACTGCCTGTTCATCTTGAGCTGGATCGTTCCTCCAGCTCTTCAGAGGAGTGTTTACACTCACAGGAGAGGCATTCAGGGAGTTTGGCACGAATCTGACTCTCAGCACATTTTCCGTTTTTTTTTTACTCTAGCTCAGTGCTGCTTATTCTTCCCATCTTTTGCTATATAAAAGCCTGAAGCTACAAATTATCCTTCAAAAGTTTGCGGCTTCGGCCTGGTCGCAGTGCACCCTTACCCTGGTGGTAGTGGCAAACATGTACTTGTCCCGTAGCTGGAAGCTGTCCACCTTCTCCAAGATAACTCGGCGGTTTTGCTCGTCCTGGAAGAACGGGCCCCTGGGAGCTTTCATTTATGGCGTTTGGAATGCACTATGTATTAGATGCACGAAACTCACGTGCTGACTGCACTTTCACATGCACTTTCTGTTTATTTCATCTTGAAGCTCGCGGCTGTGGTAAAATGCACTTGCATCTCCGAATACTTTTATGATATAAAACTGATGTAAACACAGTCAGTTATGTTTTCAGAACAGGACAAAACATCTGATATGTCAAAACAGGTCTGTGCATTAGTGTGAATGAAGCCTATGCAGTAAGCTGCCACTGTCTATGATGTCATCATTAATAATCAAACAGCAATAATGCTGAGGAAAAAAGAAAAACCCACTGCTATGATTGTCTGTATACTTTTGGATACTTAAAGCACTCTCAGATACTTAAAGTACTTTTTGTTTATCACTTGTAATTGTCTTTTTCCCCCTTTTTTACTTTATATTTGCTTGAATGTTTTGAACCTATATTTAATCGGTTAAATGTATTATTAATTTGTAATTATTTTTAGAAAGTAGCCTGCTTATATAATTTAATAAAAATGCACAAAATAAAGTTGATTTAAAATTTATATGAAAATTTAGCCATGTGCAGTGATATTGAAAATGCAACGCATTGTGATATCAAATTGAATCGAATTGTTGAAATGATAATTGTAATTGAAACGAACTGTGAAACAATGTGACGATTCACACCCCTAAAATATACTGTACATTTAAAGACAGAATTGCAAAATACAAATTTTATAGCAATATGAATATAGACTGATGTTAAACATGTTGCTAAGCTAATGCCCTGATAAGCATAAAATACACATCACACGCAAATTAATCCATTTTCAATTATCCTTAACTATCTTTGTAACAATTCCATACAAGAAATCAACATTTCTCCAGTTCACCATCTTGTATTTCATCTTTCATCAAGCTTGTGGCAGTGCATTCTGGGTTTGCGCTCTCCGTGTAGGATACACACGATGCTGCCTAAGAATCTGGCCAAAATTTGGCCTCTTAGGAGGCAACATAACTAAACCGCCTACCTTCTGGAACAGTCTTCATGCCGGAAGCCTTAAATATTGCCTTCAAGGCAGCTCGCTAGGTTTTGGAAAAGAGCAAGAGTGTAACGGCAACATGTTGTATAACTTTGAACATTGCTCGTGTATTTTCACAGTTTTCTGCCTCTGCTCTGTTCACAGTCTGATATTTAGCAGATGCTTTTATTCAAGGCAACCTACAGTACAATTATCACAGGTTGTCCCTCATGGGACAATTATTATGATTTTGCAGGATTCAAACCTGCAACCTTTTGGTTACAAGCCAAGATAATTAAGTGCTACAACCTTATAGAGGGTCACCTGTCTAAATTATCTTGCCACAAAGTTCACTGTTGGATAAACACACCAGCAATCCTCCACACTTGACTCCAAGGCTTTAAATAAGCCTGTTATCACTGCCTGTTCATCTTGAGCTGGATCGTTCCTCCAGCTCTTCAGAGGAGTGTTTACACTCACAGGAGAGGCATTCAGGGAGTTTGGCACGAATCTGACTCTCAGCACATTTTCCGTTTTTTTTTTACTCTAGCTCAGTGCTGCTTATTCTTCCCATCTTTTGCTATATAAAAGCCTGAAGCTACAAATTATCCTTCAAAAGTTTGCGGCTTCGGCCTGGTCGCAGTGCACCCTTACCCTGGTGGTAGTGGCAAACATGTACTTGTCCCGTAGCTGGAAGCTGTCCACCTTCTCCAAGATAACTCGGCGGTTTTGCTCGTCCTGGAAGAAGTCCGTGCTGCTGAGGATGCTGGAGTCTCCCTGGGGCTCGTGGCGCTGGACAAACACTGTGGTGGGATTGTCGTATGGCTCTACACCCCTATGGGAATAGAAAGACACACATACTTGAACATATCTGCAGACGCAAGCAGCATGTGGTGGACTTCTGAAAGCCCCCTCACCACATTTGTTTTTTTTAGTTTAGCATAAATGTATGATCCATTTTATGTTTACTTGGCAAACATAAAAGTAACCAATAACATATGTTTGCTTCAGATTTATTCAGAAAGCAACCAATAGCATATTTATGTGTGTTAATATTAAACACTACACTACTGTTCAAAAGGTTGGGATGAGGAACATTTTGGTTTTTGAAGGAAATGAACACTTTTATTCAGCAAGGATACATTAAATTCATTAAAAGTGAAAGTAAAGACATTTATAATGTTACAAAACATTTCCATTTAAAATGATGTTCTTTTGAACTTTCTATTCATCAGAATCCTGCAAAAAAAAGTTTAATCGTTTCCTCAAAAATATGAAGCAGCACAACTGTTTTCAACATTGATAAGAAGAAATGTTTCTAGAGCAGCAAATCAGCATATTAGAATGATTTCTGAAGCATCATGTGACACTGAAGACTGCAGTAATGATGCTGAAAATTCAGCTTTGCCATCACAGGAATAAATTACATTTTAAAATAGATTAAAATAATCATTTAAAAAAATATATTATGTTAAATTGCAATAATATTTCACAATATTACTGACTTTAATATATTTTTTGATTGAATAAATGCAGTTTTAATATAGCATAACATAACAGACGTCTTTCAAAAATCTTACCAACCCTAAACATATAAACAGTAATTTATTTATCAAGTCAAATAAAAGCTTCATGATGTTTATGCATTTTCAAGCACATTGCTCAAAAAATAACTAATTTGTTTTGTATTTCCTAATGAAGTGCAATGTGCTACACTGCAAAAATGGTCCAGCGCAACTGCGGCAGCATTTATCAAACGTGATCAATAGCTACTTCCACTTGCCAAGCCAATCCAGACACTTTACATATCACAACTTACACCGAGCCGAAGAGGCAACCAAATTTCCTCATCTACTGATAAATTATTCAAGGTGAGTGTGGGAGATCAAGACTACAGACAGGGAGGAACGGGCAGCAGTTTCAGATAAACGGACGGGAGTGTCTCTCTCTCTACTCTGGACAAACAGCCTGACTTCACTTCCTCTGTAAACAAACAGAGGTGCTGATTGTTGAGACTGGCTCTTAAATCACCAAGCTAGAGGATAAAGGGATTATCTCGCAGGGGAACAAACACACAAACCTCGCCGTTTGCTTTCTATTTCACAACTGGGAGTTTAACACTTTGAGCAGCGGTGAGAGACGGATAAAAGCAGGGGCTTACAGCTCTTTTAACCGGCCCTGCAGCTACGCCTTTAGTTTGTCTAGATTAAAACTGAAAACCAATTGAGGGCTCAGAGGATACAGTCAGCAAACTCACACCCAGAAAACCTACACACACACACACACGCACTGAAAGTCTGTTTGTTGACCTTTAAAAAAGCAGTCAAGCTGTTTGACAGAACTTCCCTCTGACTGCTACACTAAAATATAAAAATTCTGGTCAATCCCGATAAGCAGACAATTATTTTGATATTAAAATTCTCTATACACTAGCGTTCAAAAGTGTTGGGTCGTTAAGATTTTTGACGTCAAAAAAGTCTAAGCAAGGCTGTATTTATTTGATCAAAAATGCAGTAAAAATAAAATTATGAAATATTACAATTTAAAATAACTATTTTCTATTTGAATATTAAAATGAATTAAATGAATACTGAATTTTAAAATGTAATTTACTCCTGTAATTAGTGGTCGACTGATACATCGCCAAGGTCGATATTAACATTTCATTTCACAAACCTTGCAGAGTTGAATCCAGCTGTGATTTTGTGAAGTGTGAATTTGTATCCTGCATGATCGCATGTATCGCGTAATCGACAAACTTTAAATTTGTGATTTCAAACTATGGTAAAGTATAAATATATTTCATATAAATATATATTCATTTTCAAATTATTTCAAATTTCTGAAATATGAAATATTAAAATAAATACAAATTGTAATTATAAATTATTTATATATATATATATATATATATAGTCAAACCAAAATTTAGTCATCCAGCTTCAACATTTCACACATTATCACAGTTTATTCGCTATAGTTTTAAAAAATGGTAATAAAATATGACAAGAACTCGGAGTTAAACTGTGTCAGAACAAATTTACCTTGATAATGTCAGATAACACTTAAGCAAAACATGGTCCGGTCAAAGTGTCTGAATAATTTTTGGTCCCAAATTTTTATCAATTTTACTGGTAGTCCACTGTATGAAGAATTTTTGGGTATAATATGTCACAGTTTCCTTTATTTTGCTATCCTCACTTACATAAATGAACTATAGCATCCTGCACCCACTAGTAAAAAATAATATTAAAAAATTATATCTGGTGTCTGATTAATTTTTGGTTTGACTGTATATACAGTTGTGCTCAAAATTATTCATATCCTTGATAAATATGATCAAAGAAGGCTGTGAAAATAAATCCGAATTGTTTATCCACTTGATCTTTCATTCAAAAAAATAAAAATAAAAAAATCTAACCTTTAATTAAAGTATATGAAAAAAAGTTAAAGTGAAACTGGGGGAAAATCACATTATAAAATATTTTTCTCTAATACGGTAAGTAGACGTGTGTCTATATCATCCTAATGCACGGTGAGGAGGAGAGTTTGAGCGGCCAAAGTCTCCAAGGATCACAGCTGGAGAACTGCAGAAAATAGCCGAGTCTTGGTGTATTAAAAACTCAAAAAAATAAAAAAAATTTTTTTTTTTGGGGGGAGGGTTTCAAGAAAAAACTAGAAAAGAAAACGCTCTCATCCAAAAACAAACTCTAGCATATTTATTTGCTAGACACGACTGGAACTTTTAACGGGACTGGGTTCAATGGTCAGACGAAACTAAAAAATTAGCTTTTTAGCAGCAAACACTCAAGATGGGTTTGGTGCACACAGGGATAAAAAAAGTACCCCATGTGTACAATGAAATACACTGCTGGCTCTTTAATGTTGTGGGCCTATTTTTCTGCCGGAGATCCTGGATATCTTGTTCAGATAGACGGCATAATGGATTCTATAAAATACCAATGGATAAAAAATTTTAAACTGACTGTCCATGCTAAAAATCTTATAATGGGCCATGGTTGGATCTTCCAACAGGACAATGATCCACAAACAAACATCAAAAACAAAACAAAAATGGGTCACTGAGAACAAAACCAAGCTTTTGCCCTGGCCAACCCAGTTCCCTGAGCTGAACCCTATAGAAAACGAGTGTGGTGAACTGAAGAGAAGAGTTGTGATGGTGAGGAAATTTTCCCACCGGTTAATCGACGTGTGACAACAGAGATAATACCGGTATCACCGTGGGGGCGGGGACGGGGACATTTCCTCTTTTCCTCGCTATCCTTCGCTTTTAAATAGCTTGCAAAAGTGGCGTGCGCATTTTACTTTCACTTTCAAATAGCGTCAATTCGGCGTCAATTGCTTGAACGCAACAACAAAATACAACGTCAAACTCACTTTAGCCTATATATAAAACATATAACTTTTATTAACAAAACAAATAAAAATACACCATGCTATAGGGCAGGCTATGCCTAATATAAAATAACTTACATAAAGTTTAATAGGTATACAAAACTGGAAGTAAACATGTATAATATATAACCAAATAAATAAGAAATGTAGAAAGTTTATTAGCAAAACGAATAAGAAAGCTTGGAGACATGGCATACACCTTAATGTCAAATAAAATAAATAAATTACACAAAGTTTAAATAATGTAAAAATCAGCAAACACTGTGGAACCAATTAAATAATAAACGAATGTTTAAAAAAAACTTTCAAAATCACCTTAGATAAACGGCAAAAGTCAACAGGCTTTTCAAAATCCAAAATACTGCCAAACAGGCGCTTTTGCATTTCGTTTCGAAACTAAATCATCCACGATCGTCTTGTCTGTCTCACCCCACTCTTCTTGTCAGTCAGCTCGACTCACTCTCCTCATTGGAAAAATTTAATCTGATCTGTGATGCGACTGTCTTTCGGCACGCTTGCATTGAGCAGCCGCGTTCAGTTTTTAATTGTATTGTCTGTTCTTTTACTGAACTAAATTATTTTTATTACTATAAAAAAAATCTAAACGACGGTGGGGGTCAGTGCCACGGTGGGCAAGTGACGTAACCGGTGTTGCGGCTTAACAACGGTATCACCGTCAGCAC
>NW_015505490.1:303353-315122 GCF_001515645.1 Sinocyclocheilus grahami
AACTAGAAAAGAAAACGCTCTCATCCAAAAACAAACTCTAGCATATTTATTTGCTAGACACGACTGGAACTTTTAACGGGACTGGGTTCAATGGTCAGACGAAACTAAAAAATTAGCTTTTTAGCAGCAAACACTCAAGATGGGTTTGGTGCACACAGGGATAAAAAAAGTACCCCATGTGTACAATGAAATACACTGCTGGCTCTTTAATGTTGTGGGCCTATTTTTCTGCCGGAGATCCTGGATATCTTGTTCAGATAGACGGCATAATGGATTCTATAAAATACCAATGGATAAAAAATTTTAAACTGACTGTCCATGCTAAAAATCTTATAATGGGCCATGGTTGGATCTTCCAACAGGACAATGATCCACAAACAAACATCAAAAACAAAACAAAAATGGGTCACTGAGAACAAAACCAAGCTTTTGCCCTGGCCAACCCAGTTCCCTGAGCTGAACCCTATAGAAAACGAGTGTGGTGAACTGAAGAGAAGAGTTGTGATGGTGAGGAAATTTTCCCACCGGTTAATCGACGTGTGACAACAGAGATAATACCGGTATCACCGTGGGGGCGGGGACGGGGACATTTCCTCTTTTCCTCGCTATCCTTCGCTTTTAAATAGCTTGCAAAAGTGGCGTGCGCATTTTACTTTCACTTTCAAATAGCGTCAATTCGGCGTCAATTGCTTGAACGCAACAACAAAATACAACGTCAAACTCACTTTAGCCTATATATAAAACATATAACTTTTATTAACAAAACAAATAAAAATACACCATGCTATAGGGCAGGCTATGCCTAATATAAAATAACTTACATAAAGTTTAATAGGTATACAAAACTGGAAGTAAACATGTATAATATATAACCAAATAAATAAGAAATGTAGAAAGTTTATTAGCAAAACGAATAAGAAAGCTTGGAGACATGGCATACACCTTAATGTCAAATAAAATAAATAAATTACACAAAGTTTAAATAATGTAAAAATCAGCAAACACTGTGGAACCAATTAAATAATAATGACAACAGCGATAATACCGGTATCACCGTGGGGGCGGGGACGGGGACATTTCCTCTTTTCCTCGCTATCCTTCACTTTTAAATAGCTTGCAAAAGTGGCGTGCGCATTTTACTTTCACTTTCAAATAGCGTCAATTCGGCGTCAATTGCTTGAACGCAACAACAAAATACAACGTCAAACTCACTTTAGCCTATATATAAAACATATAACTTTTATTAACAAAACAAATAAAAATACACCATGCTATAGGGCAGGCTATGCCTAATATAAAATAACTTACATAAAGTTTAATAGGTATACAAAACTGGAAGTAAACATGTATAATATATAACCAAATAAATAAGAAATGTAGAAAGTTTATTAGCAAAACGAATAAGAAAGCTTGGAGACATGGCATACACCTTAATGTCAAATAAAATAAATAAATTACACAAAGTTTAAATAATGTAAAAATCAGCAAACACTGTGGAACCAATTAAATAATAAACGAATGTTTAAAAAAAACTTTCAAAATCACCTTAGATAAACGGCAAAAGTCAACAGGCTTTTCAAAATCCAAAATACTGCCAAACAGGCGCTTTTGCATTTCGTTTCGAAACTAAATCATCCACGATCGTCTTGTCTGTCTCACCCCACTCTTCTTGTCAGTCAGCTCGACTCACTCTCCTCATTGGAAAAATTTAATCTGATCTGTGATGCGACTGTCTTTCGGCACGCTTGCATTGAGCAGCCGCGTTCAGTTTTTAATTGTATTGTCTGTTCTTTTACTGAACTAAATTATTTTTATTACTATAAAAAAAATCTAAACGACGGTGGGGGTCAGTGCCACGGTGGGCAAGTGACGTAACCGGTGTTGCGGCTTAACAACGGTATCACCGTCAGCACTGTCTATCGCGGCAAGCCTACTGAAGAGGAGAAGCATCAACATGCAGCTATAAATCTGAAGGGTCTGGAGAGATTCTGTATGAAGGAATGGTCTCTGATCTCCTGTCAGATGTTCTCTAAACTCTTCAAGTATTATAGGTGAAGACTCAGAGCTGTTCTCTTGGCAAAAGGAGGTTGCAAAAAGTATTGGATAAAAGGGTATGATTCATTGTGACCAATGTGTATTAGAGAAAAACATTTATTTCATAAAGAGGTTTTTCTCCCAATTTAAAGTTCTTATTCTACAATGAAAGGTTAGATTTTAGCAAATTTTTTAAATAAAATATCTAAAGGATTGATGATACAGATTAATTTTTACAGCCTTCTTCGATCATATTTACCAAGGGTATAAATAATTTTGGGCACAACTGTATATATATTTTTATTTTTCATAACTTATAATTTGTAATAATATATAAGAATTAATATTATTACATGATTATTATTATATTATATATATATATTATATATATATATACATGTCTAATTTATCATTTTTTATAATTATTTATAATTATTAATTATCACCCTGCTTTCTAAGATATCGGCATAGGCATCGGCTGTCAAATAATCAATATCAGATCAGTTTTCAGCATCATTACTTCAGTGTCACATGATCCTTCAGAAATCATTCTAATATGCTGATTTGCTGCTCAATAAACATTTATTCTTATTATCAATGTTGAAAAAAGTTGTGCTGCTTAATATTTTTGTGGAATCTGATTTTTTTATTTTTTTTCAGGATAAAAACAGCATTTATTAGAGATAGAAATCATTTGTACCATTATAAATGCCTTTAATTTTGATTTATTTATTTATGTCTTTGTTAAATAAAAGCTTTTTTTTTTTAAACTTACTGACCACAAACCTTTGAATGGGTCATGTACTTGGCAATAAAAAATTTAAAATATAAAATACAATTAGTTGTTTTAAATGCTACGGGTAAACTTAGGCATCACAGCAGCATACTGTACAGTATGAAAAATGGATATCCATTTTAAGATTTGATAAAGATTACATTTAACAGTTATCTTTTTTTTTTAGATTACCAAAACAAAAAGGAATCTAAATGTAAAAATAGAGCAAATGAGCGAGAAAAATGTAATAAAATAATTCTAATTATCAGCCGATAACCAATACAGTACTGATACATCATGCATCCCTAAAAGAGATCCAACATCTGAAAAACTTGTCAATCCAGAAAAAGATAGAGCTGTTTGAAATTTACAGGTTCTTCTGACAAACCTGAGCCAGGCTCAATGTGAGAGAGCTCTTAAGAGCAAAGAACAGAAGGGTTATCACTGCAGTAATGGTGTAGTCGGCTTCTGAGCTCTCGAGTCATTTGTGTTGGGCCATCGCAGTGGGTCGCTGATGTTATCTCCACAGGCACTGACTGCCACTCCAGCCGATGAAATGGGCCACGGCTGGCAGACACAATCAATTATTAATACAGCCGCAGTCAGAGCCACATCAGAGAAACATCCACAACCGACTGTATCACAGTCAAGCAGCCTGTCTGGACAGCAGCCCACATGCTTGTGAACACCGACCTCTTCCTTATATATCTCAGACTGTTATGTTGCAATAATGTGCAAAACAAATCTGTTCTGGCATCAAGACACTGTAGACACTGTAGAGCTAAAGTAAAAAAAATCAGTAATCACGTCTGTGATGAATTATAGTCATAACATTCTAATTAGCTCCAGTCTTCCGGTCGGATCATATCCTGGAGCATAAAGTTTATGGAACAGGTGAGCAATAAGCATCACTCTGTTATTTCTAGTTGCTTCTTGCTTTCGATGTGAGTCCCCGATTGTGCAAACACTAAGTGCTGGCTGCAACCCAAAGCAAGAGTTTCACATTCCTACATAAACTTGTGAGTTGAGAGAGGCAGCACAGAGCGCTCAACCCTCTTCAAATTACAAACACTGATGCAAAATTCCTGTAGAGCGTGGCGAGCAAGCACTGGATTTGCCAGTGATCTTCCTGTGTTTTCGATTGAATGCATTTTAAAATGACATTTATTCCTGTGATGACAAAGCTGAATTTCAGCTAGATATCACTCTAGTGCTCACTGTCAAAGATCCTTTAAACACCTTTTATTATCAATTATTTGAAAACAAATGTGCAGCTTAATATTTTTTTTCAGGATTCTTTGATTCAAGTTCAAAAGAACAGCATTTATTTGAAATAAAAATATGTTTTATCATTGTAAACGTCTTTGCTGTCACTTTTGATCAATTTTATGCATCCTTGGTGAATAAAAGTACTAATTTCTTTAAAAATAAAAATCCTACTGACCCCAAACTTTTGAACGGTAATGTGTACTTAAGCTACTACTTGAAAAAGGCTACTAATAATAAGCAGATAACTGCATTGAACCTATTTGAATTTTCAATTACTATGATATATTATTTTATAATTTTCTATGTAATTACAGTCATGGTGGCATAAAAGGTGGTAAATTGTTTTTTTAAACTGGTTCATTTAAAATCAATGAACTGTCGAAATAACTATTTTATTATAATGAATCGAAATGCTTCATAAAATAAAAAGACAGTAGACATTTAGGCAAGTATGTTTGATTATTTCCTCAGTTTGTTCGGCTGTAAAGCTGCAAGCAAAATATGACGTGACAAAAAAATAGCAATGTAGCATTTTGCTACCGCTACTTGCTGGAAAAAATTGCTTGTTTCTAGAAAAGCTACTGTGTTTATAGCACTGAAACATGTAGTTAAAGTAGCATGACTACTTTTGGCAAACATAAATCATACCCATACACACATATAGGCAAAATTCCAAAACAGATTTCACACTGGACACATTCAAAGAGCCATTTGCTTCAACGCTCTCAAACTACTTGATCTTACCAGAAGTAGGACTTCACATGCTCCTGTATTAACACCCACGTCTCACCAAAGTCATCTGATTTCCACAGCTGCCAAAAAAATAATAAAAATAGAAAACAGAATAAAGGATAAGTCCTTAAGAGTCAGCTGTTTCTGGTATAACATTTAATGATTCAACATTTATCATGAACCAGCTTCTCATTCAAAAATTACAGCTGATTACCTCACATCAAAACATGCTGCTTAGTGCAAAATTCAAAAGGGCAAATCTCTACAAACAGCTAAAGGCCTAAAATGACAGTGCCATTCATCTTACTAAAACTAGACACACGATATACGAAAAGCCCAGTACTTCTTACCTGTTTATTGGGATGAGAACTGTCATAACCGAGGACCAGGTTAGGCCTCTTACTGTGCAGCAGTAAGTCTGTGGGTTTGAATGGGATGGAGAAACCCTGAACAGTATTGAAGAAGTCAAAGGTGTTCCACAGGTAACTGTTCGTGGTGTCAGTAAATAGATACTGCAAGGGAAAATTAAGAAAAAAAAATTTTTAAAGGGTAAATTCAGCAAAAACAGAACATTTAGACAGTTTAACCATAACTCTCATCATTTACTCAATCTAATATTACAAATCCTATATTATTATCTTTAAAGGAGATGAAAACATAAAAAGACATGCAAAGTGGTGCCAAGTATCTATTTTCCATACAGTGAAAGTGGATGGTTGTTTATAATGCCAAGCTCCAAAAAACATGATAGAAGTAGTCCATATGACAAGATTTACAATGTACAATGACACAATGACAGCACACAAGTCATATGGACTGCTTTTATGATGCTTTTAATTACCATTATAAATCACCAATCACAAAAAAGAACAGCATCAACATTGTCAAATATCTTCTTTTGTTTTCAACAGAAAAACAAAAAACAAGTCCAACTTGAAGGTAAATATATGATGACAGAATGTCATTTTGGGGTGAACTATCCATTTAACCCTTGTAGTTGTTGAAGACACAACAGAACAGAAGCTCTCAAAGTTGCTATTGTACAGTTATTTATTTCAAGCAGTTGGCTCTATGAGAACATCAAAGCATTTAAGTATAGCAAAAAAACTGCTTTAGCGTCGATCCTTCAGCAGCAGCAGGCGGCAGCTGCAGTGCCAGTCACATCATTGACTCCAGATGAATGGTCACCGTCTGCTGCCATCAGCCCCTGCAATAACGCAATGCAGAGTCCATATCTGCAGCTCCCCACTCCAACTCCCATGAGCCTCTGCACCTCACAGAGATTCACTGGAGCAGCCCGTTATGGTGGGTGCAAAAGGCAGAGACTAAGGATGTAGCTTGTGTTTTTGCCCAGCCCTTGGATTTGCTCTCTTAGAAAACACCATCTGTGGATGTATAAGCGACTGGAGTGGTGGAAGGTCACAGCTGCAGATGGCCGAGAAGCAGTCAGTGTCACCGCGGTCTTGTTTGACCTCAGCTTAAGCTCACAAAAACAAAACAACTCATTGTCACACTGATAGTACAGCTGATGTCTCTCACACACTTACTCGTTTGTTGTCAGCGGGGCTGTGGTAAAACTGCGATATGACCTGTTTCTTGCCCTTCTGGTCCCCAGACAGTTTAAATTTCTCTGATACCTGGGTGAAGGTGGTTCCATAGTCATAAGACACGTACACCTGTTAAATAAACAACATCATGTCAAACTTCACCTGATACACTGCTGAAATTCTAGATCTGTTCCAAAACCTAATAAGCTGTCTTGTTTTTTACTGTCTACACAGGCAGCTGCCTTTAAGTCAATATGAATCCTTTTAATATTATATGAAACTGATTTGGTACTTTCTTATTATAGGGAGGAACTCCTAATATCTCAAAAACAATGCTCCTTAAATGAGCTCCATATGAGACTCCGTTCACAATTGATTCCAGTTTGATGTTAGCATGTTGCTAAGCTAAAAGCATGTTAACCTAATAAGCAACTCTTAAAAATAATGCTCCCTAATTAAATCTAATAGATTTTGAAGTTAGCATGTTGCTAAGCTAACAGCTTGATAATCAAATATGCAACATCATGTCTCAAAAATAACGCTGGTTATGTAAAGCCCGCTGAGACTCTGCTTACAACGGATTTCAAGTTTGATGTTAGCATGCTGCTAAGCTAAAAGCATGATAAACTAATAAGCAACTACTTATTTCTCAAATATAACACTCCTTACATGAAGAGCATGAGACTCTTCTTACAACTAAATCCAATAGATTTTTGATGTTAGCATGTTAAGGCTTACAGCTTGATAATGTAACAAGTAACTCTTTATGTCTCAAAAATAACACTCCTTTTATGTGAAGCACATTAAGACTTTGCATCCAATTGATTCCAATAGAGTCTGAGGTTAGGTTTTTGCATATTAGTCACATTTTTATTATTAGAATTATTATCACTACACAGGTGAGCAGATAACAGCTCCAGTGCCCCATAAAGTATGACCGCACCACTTTTGTCCTCGCATTTGCATTAGATAATGTTTAACATAAAAGCTCGGCAACTATTGAAAATGTGCAATTATTGCCAACGAAGATGGAAAAGTAACATTTAAGGGTGCAAGAGAGTCTTTCCAGGTAGTGTAGTGAGTTGGAACCGGCAGCATTTAAGATGATATACTGAAAGTGCAGGGAACTGAAGAACAGAAGGAGACCTTGCATCTGTATGACTCAGAGAGCACTAAAAAGCAAAGCTAGATGGTCAAGATATTATCTGTATCTTACACTGAATAGTCTGATATATATATATAGATTCATACACAATGTTGGAAGTCAAAGTTCTGAAATGATCAATGAAAAAATGATATACTCACAGAGCTGGTCTTGGGATCTGTGGCACCGGCGCTGTCTCTTGCTAACGCTACTATGACGTTGCTCTTCTCCCCGGCCCAATGGACAACCATTTGATTATGAGAGTCATTCAGGTTGGCCTGTGAATACAAAATATGATGAACAACCCATCTAAATATAGCTGACTAGCTACATTGTAGCTGACATTTATTTTGCTGTGGTCAGACAAGTATCTAGGTTTCCACACCACAGATCAAGCTGTTGTGGCATAACAATGTTTATAGATTCATACACAATGTTGGAAGTCAAAGTTCTGAAATGATCAATGAAAAAATTATATACTCACAGAGCTGGTCTTGGGATCTGTGGCACCGGCGCTGTCTCTTGCTAACGCTACTATGACGTTGCTCTTCTCCCCGGCCCAATGGACAACCATTTGATTATGAGAGTCATTCAGGTTGGCCTGTGAATACAAAATATGATGAACAACCCATCTAAATATAGCTGACTAGCTACATTGTAGCTGACATTTATTTTGCTGTGGTCAGACAAGTATCTAGGTTTCCACACCACAGATCAAGCTGTTGTGGCATAACAATGTTTTACAACCGGCTCAGAGTTGATTTTCAAAGACATTTCTCTGTTTCCGTTTCACTCACTGGGTCATATTGCATTTGTAATATCAGCTAAACTGAATCTGTATTTGACAGCCTTGAGTTTGTGGTAGAGACTGCAGGAGTGTCTCTTGCATGTAAGGCTGTCAGACTTTGAGAAAACAAATACATTCGCAAATACACACAAACAGAGCAGAGCTGAGCTGCACCACAGAGGCAGGAAAACTGAAACTATGGGCTGCGGCAACTCATTCTGATCTGTTGAACAAAGAAATGTGTGTCATCTTTTCATGGAAAAGCCTAGGAACAGCCTGTCTCATCTTTAATTCAAACTTCTGCATGAGGACCATGGGATCCTCAAATGGGTTCTCCTCTGATATCTCCTGTCAGTCATAAAAGAGAACTTGCAAAAGGTTGTTTTTGTAAAGAAACAAAAACCAACACCACTTGTTCTCCTGTCTGAGGAACACTGTTGTGGTTCACTGGCAAACAACATATTTACTTACTTAAAGGGGTCATATGATGTTGCTAAAAAGAACATTATTTTGTGTATTTGGTGTAATGAAATGTGTTTATGTGGTTTAAGGTTCAAAATACACATTATTTTCCACATACTGTACATTATTGTTTCTCCACTATGCCCCGCCTTTCTGAAACACGTTGATTTTTACAAAGCGCATCGGTCTGAAAAGCGAGGTGTGCTCTGATTGGCCAGCTATCCAGAGCGTTGTGATTGGCCGAATGCCTCAAGCATGTGACGGAAATGTTACGCCCCTTACCGTACTGTGATGCCGTGTCCCAGAGCGATGGACAAAACCAGTAAATCCCATTATAAACGAGGCATTTGTAGCATCCAGGGGGGACATAATTACTGATTATAATGACTTATACTGTCTTTTTACATGTTGCGTTGCGTTGCATCGCGCCGCGTAAACATAAAACCATGTCTGCATTTGTAATCGGAGAAACGACAAACAACAAGCGCTACTCTACACTGCCACTAATCGTCAGTGGCAAATCCTTTAAATATGAAAACGTACTTACAGACTGTGAATCAGAACAGCCGGCATTGTAGTCTACTCTCCAAGGATCAGGAAACAGTCCTCCATAAAATGCGCTGCACACATCTAAATATTTGGTTTGAAATGTGCTGGAACAGCTTAACCACTGATTTCTAGTCATGTCCTCTTTTGGAAGGCCAAACAAAGTATTTTCGCTTTCGCAACGAAACACACAGCATCTTCACAATATGGCTACGGCGGTGGCAGCAACAATAAAGTTACACCTTCTTTCTTTGCGTGAAAATTTGGGCGGCGTTATGCAAATCTTCCCACATCGTGACGTAGACATGTGGGGACGTGTTTAAACGAGGCGTTTTAGGAGGACGTGGACCAGTCTTAACTTTTATAAAGAATATCTCTTTGGGTTTGAGACTTTAATCTTTGCAACTTTAGGGATCGTATCTATTCACGAACAGCTTGTAACACTCCAAAGAGAAAGGAAAACTTGAAATCGCATCATATGACCCCTTTAACCTTAACTTGTTAAACCACTTTTTGTTTGGAAGGTCACCTTACAGACTTTCAACAAAAGAAAACTACTTCCATATGTCATACCATTTTAAACAATATACATTATAGGATTAGTAAAAAGGCATACTGATGTTCTTTTGGGAATGTTTGTTTTTTTGTAATGTACAAACAGTGACTTTTTGCCACAAACTACCTCACCTTGAATGCAGTCATATTTTTATTTGCCATGACACGGCAGTAAATCTCCCTGTTTTGTAGGCCTGTTTGGCAAGCAGCATGTTAGTACAACATAGGAAACTGACAGAGCTGTTAAGAAAACCTCAAAACACTTTTATTTTACCTCTATTCATGAAATATTACAGCTGTATAATCCATAGTTTTTCTAAATCTGTTTAATAAAGTATGTCACAAGCGAAATGTGATGAATAACGACATCTTGACAAACTGTTTTACAATGATGTGACCTGTCTAACTTGTTTTTGACTATTCAAAGTGGAAGCAAATTTAATCATATTCAATGCGCCATCGGTCAAACAACCAGTTAGTCCTGCCCCAAACTCGCACCATTACTGTAAATGTTGCTGTTTCAAGCTGTGTGGGAGTTTATGGGGGACTAGAAGTGCCTCTTAAAAATAAAGTCAATGATCAATTTATTCATTCAAAAATAAAAATGCAAATAATTAACTTTAGAAATATTTAAAACTGTTGTATTTACATGTTTAATACAACAATAAAATAATAAATGAATATTTTTAAATGCAACCTTTAAAGTGCATATTTTTTAATAATTGTTTTTTTATTAAAGGGTCATATGATGTTGCTAAAATGAACAGTATTTGGTGTATTTGGTGTAATGAAATGTGTTTATGCGGTTTAAGGTTAAAAAAAACACATTATTTTCCACATACTGTACATTACTGTTTCTCCTCTATGCCCCGCCTTTCTGAAACGCGTAGATTTTTACAAAGCTCATCGGTCTGAAAAGCGAGGTGTGCTGTGATTGGCCAGCTATCCAGTGCGTTGTGATTGGCCGAATACCTCAAGCGTGAGACAGAAATGTTACGCCCCTTGCCATATTGTGATGATGCCCTGTCAGGCCGAAGCGATGACTCAAAAATATGAAAACCCATTATAAACGAGGCATTCGTTGCATCCAGTGGGGACATAATTATGGATTATAATGACTTATACTGTCTTTTTACGCGTTGCGTTGCATCGCGCCGCGCCGCGTAAACATAAAACCATGTCTGCATTTGTGATCGGAGAAATGACAAACAACAAGCACTACCCTACACTGCCCAAAAAACTCGCTTTAAATATATAAATTATAAAAAACTCTTTAAATATAAAATACGTACTTAGTCTTTGAGTCAGAACAGTCGGCATTGTAGTCTACTCTTCCAGGAAACAGTCCTCCATAAAATGTGCTGCACACATCTGAATATTTGGGTTGAAGTGTTCTGGAACAGTGTTGTAAATACAACTTAACCACTGATTTCTAGTCGTGTCCATTTTTGAAAGGCCAAACAAAGTAGTTTCGCTTTCACAACGAAACAGCATCACACACCGCGGCCTACAGTGAGCAGAGACCAGGGGCTAGAGTGAGCAGAGGCCGGGGGCTAGTGTGAGGAACGGCGGGAGGGTTAGAGTGAGCAGAGGCGGCGGGCTTGAGAACGGCGCGGCCGGCGATTTTGACGAAGGAGCGTCCGGAAGGACATATGACGACCCCGGGCTGGACTCCGCTTCCTCCACGGTGAAAACCGATTCGGCGATCCACAGCGCAAAGCTGTAGTATTTCCTCAGCAACCAGCACGGATCAGCTCCAGGCATGACGAAGCAGATATCGTCCTCTTTTGGAAGACCAAACAAAGTCGTTTCGCTTTCACAACAAAACACAGCGCCTTCGCGACATGGTGGCGGCAACAACAATACTACAGCGAGAATAAAAGTTACGCCTTCTTTCTTTGCGTGAACATTTGGGCGG
>NW_015505490.1:315137-357264 GCF_001515645.1 Sinocyclocheilus grahami
TTTTGGAAGGCCAAACAAAGTAGTTTCGCTTTCACAACGAAACAGCATCACACACCGCGGCCTACAGTGAGCAGAGACCAGGGGCTAGAGTGAGCAGAGGCCGGGGGCTAGTGTGAGGAACGGCGGGAGGGGTAGAGTGAGCAGAGGCGGCGGGCTTGAGAACGGCGCGGCCGGCGATTTTGACGAAGGAGCGTCCGGAAGGACATATGACGACCCCGGGCTGGACTCCGCTTCCTCCACGGTGAAAACCGATTCGGCGATCCACAGCGCAAAGCTGTAGTATTTCCTCAGCAACCAGCACGGATCAGCTCCAGGCATGACGAAGCAGATATCGTCCTCTTTTGGAAGACCAAACAAAGTCGTTTCGCTTTCACAACGAAGCACACAGCGTCTTTACGACATTGCGGCGGCAGCAACAAAACTACAGCGAGAATAAAAGTTACGCCTTCTTTCTTTGCGTGAACATTTGGGCGGCGTTATGCAAATCTTCCCACAGAGCGACGTAGACATGTGGGGGCGTGTTAGAACGAGCCAATTTAGGTAGGCGTGGCTGACTCTTAACTTTTATAAAGAATATCTCTTTGGATTTGAGTCTTGAGTCTTTGCAACTTTACAGATCTTCTTTATGCACCAAGAGCTTGTAACACTCTAAAGAGAAAGGAAAAATTTTAATCGCATCATATGACCCCTTTAATCCATTTGCTAAAGTCATTATCTTTCGCTGAATTTAGTTTTCGGGGGGTTTTGTGTTAATCGAGTTAAAAATGCCACTGGACAGCTCACTGAAAAGTAATTTGAACAAACCAATGAACTTTCAACTGAATTTGCATGGAGAAAAATGTCAATATGTACTTCAAATGGTACATCAACTGATTTATGGTTGACTGGTTTAACAGCTGATTAATCTGTAAAAACAGTTCCCCGCCATCTCATCAGGATGTGTAGAAGAGCTTTTCCCATCACCTTGCCAACATACACCTTGAAAGAGCAAATGGTTGCAACCCGATCCGTCTCAGCCCGGCAAACTCTTGGGTCTGCTTATTCAAAGAGAGTTAAAGGCTTGTCTGCAATTTCTGGTTATCCTGGAAATGGACTTTCTGCTAATCTAACAGGGCCCTCATTTATACTGACACCGTAATATCCTGAAAGCATCGACGGTAATTCAAGAGCAAATAACTTCACGTTCATTATCGCTTGTCTTGTTGAAAGCGCAATAAAGTCTGAGAGACAGTGAAAATAAAATAATTAAATTTTTTCTGTTTCTTATGTATTATTCAGCAGGTAAACAGAAGGAAGAACAAGAGAGAGCGAGCACTAGAGCACCTTCGCCCATCGCTGCAAGCATCGCACGGCTTGAAACCATGACATCATCTCTGCAGCACTAACATTTGGGCCAACAGTTCAACAATTTGCCTACCCGTTCCCTTCTGGCAACCAACCATACGAGCCTCTCTAAGAAAAAAAAAATACGGGTGAACCACACATTTAATATCACTGTGGCCGAAACCAAAGGAAAACCGAGGAGTCATTATGCCGTTAAAGGCTTAAAGTACAGTTAAAAGCCTGTTTTATTATTGCTGTACGGATAAGTACTATATAGGACCATTACAGGGATGTGTTATGCTACCATGTAATGAACATACTTGAAATATCCATTAGCACATAGTAAATATACTAAAAAGGAAATGATCATTCTCTTTTGATATTCACATAAAGCATTATTAAATCATCTTAAACCAATAACTGTTGACCAGATTAATATGGAGTTCATCTATAATTTTCTTGATGTTTGTTTTAAATTGTGTCTTAGGGGAACGATAAAGATTATATGAGTCATCTGTGTTGATTTGGTTTCACCTTGAGCTTAATGCAAGAGGGGAACTTCAGAAAAGCCTAAACAAAACCGGCAGGCTGTTCAGACAAGTTCCAGTAATACTCCATGGAATGATTATAAACATCTGCACCACCCTCCATTTTCCTTCCCCAGGCATTTAAACTTTCTTATCACAGAAAACTAAACTAAAATAGTCTGCAAGTAAGGCTGCTTAAATATCATGTTTGAACAGGATAAGTCTATAATTTTCTGAAAAACTAAAAGGGAATTAAATGCAAATTTCTTTTGCAGTAAGTGGCATACATACAAAAATAAGTAACCTGTTACAAAGTCTGCCCAAAATTATGATTTGGTCTTAACTAAACACCCAATTTTTCAAGTACTACAAGGACAAAAAGAAACTAAATGAGAAAGAATGACAGTAATTACCAAATGAGATTAAAAACTGACTTCACATGACTCGTGAAGTAAGTCCATGCTTTTCTTGTGATAGGTGAGGCAATGTCAAGGCAACTCATTTAGATTCCGGCTATTACTTTATGGTAATGATTCTGCATTACATACTTTACATACTAGAACAAAAGTGCATTTGTTTGCCAGAAGTCTACTTAACATAGTTTAATATATGAGGGAAAAGAAGGGTTCAAGATCCAAGGTCCATGAAATGAATTAAATTTACTAGAAAAATTGTTTTGAATGTAGCCTATAACATTCTTCTAAGAATGAATTATTGCTTCATCAGAGCTGCCGGGTCTCTCCAAAAGCAATAAATGAATAAGCAAATGTGTCAAATTGAAACAAAAAAAAATAGATGGGATTGTTTGGTTTAATTTTTTTCTCTCAGTAAAAACACTCATAGCTACAAAGTCCGCCAAGGCATTTGCCTTCAAGTGCTGCTCTTGGGGGTCTGGCGCTGAACTGAATATTTATGATAATGACTCACAATTCTCCAAACTTGAGGAGTAATTGTGTGTCCCAACAAATCTGCAAAAACAACAAAAAGACCCTTTAAAACGGTGTATATCCTTGTCCTGACAGTGCTGAGGTTTTTTTCTAGGTTACTTGATCACAATAGACAAAAAGAGTGGATTGATTACATTGTACCTAACACTGCTTCCCGTATGTGCCAAAAACAACACATAAACCAAAAGGTCTGAAAGAGGGAAGGAGAGGGGGGTGGGGGGGGTGGGCAGATGGGAGATCTTAATTGGATCATCTGAGGGGGTAATTTACCTCATAGCAACTGCAATGGACTCCATCCAGGACACTAATAACACTTCATAGAGGATTTCCTGTACACTCTACAGGGTGAAAAGTCTAATCTTAGTGGCCGCCCACTGCTGCAACTGCATATGCATTACAGAAGAATTATATGATGGTATAATACCTTCCTTATAATTTTTTGACAGTTTGAGAAAGTTTCTTTTGTACATCACTAGAAAATAAAACTGATTAATATTTTCAAAAATACTGCAAGTCACCGCTCAGATATATTTACAAGTACGTATGATCCAAATAACTAAAATGCACTTCTGTTCGATTCATTTTTCAAATGCTTTTAGTTTCACAGTGATCATCTTCAACAAATCAAGAGTCATACCATCTGCCTCTACTTTAGATTGTATTGCCACAAACGAGTCACAACAAATCACACCTTGAAGCATAACATCACCTGCTGCATTAGATGAGTGTGTTTGAGCCCATGTGAGGTCAGCCAGCTCTTGCAAAAAACACAATACCTGTATTTACACTGCCAACCACAATCTTGTGTCTGTGGACATAGCACAATGATTGTTTTTCAGTCAAAATTCAGTGGTTTGACTCCTTCAAGATGTCTAAAGCACAACTGTTGCATACCTGACTTAACAAACATCTCGAAGCAAAACACTTGCGGGGTAAAGGTTTAGCTGGGAAATTTCCCAGCAAGACTGTGCAACCAGTTATGCCTCTCTGGTTTGTTGCTTGCGTAACAAAGCCGCTTGCTGACGGTAAACAAACAAAGAAACACTGTCATACATTTAATAGGAACCCAGATGAGCCGAGTCCATTTCTAATTCCCAAGAGACTGACATTAAGCATAAACCCTTCAGTATAAAAACAATCAAAATTATTTATATATATATATATATATATATATATACATATAAAATATTTGTTAGGATATTTTTACATTTTACCTATTTATTTGGGGTTTCAAAATTGTTTCACCATCTAAATGTTGCCAAAAACCACAACAAGCTGTTTAGAGGCAGGTTACATTGTGACAACTTACCCCACATGGCATGACAACATATGTTAAAAGAGCAATGTTGTTTTGTTTTTTTACTGGAGCATAAAGCAAGACAACTAGCCATGGTCTCCCCATATTACAGAATATTTAATTACATAAAATACCTTTCAATAATTATTAGATGCCCACTGAATGAATGCTTTTTCTTATTCTAGAAGAAACATTCCATAAGGCATCACTACACAGACAGGAATGGTAATGTATGCTTAATAGGGCTGTGCGATATTGAAGAAAAATACGATATGCGATATCTCATTAAATAATGTGATATTCGATATGCGATACGATAATGCTTAAAGTGCCACATGCTCAGATGAAACAGTTTTACTCAGCTGTTGCTGAGTCAGTTCTGTGAACTTCTATAACTATCTTGTGTCATATATATATGGTTATTTGTATGCATGTATTTGCCAAGAGTTCCTGTAAAACCACAACAAATTCCTTGTGTTTGCGCACACTTAAGTGGTGAATAAAGCTCATTCCGCTTCTGATTCTAATAAGAAAGCACCCCTACAACAACTTCTGAAAGTGAACAGTAGTGTTTTACTCAAGCATTACATAAAAATGTCATTTTAACATTAGTGTAATCATTTTAACATGAGTTTAGGAACTGAATAATAAAAAGGAAAAATAAAACACTGCTTAGTATTTACTCTTTGAATTCAATATGCACTGATTCTTATTTAAGCTACAAAAGTTATTTAGGTAAGAGCAGTGAGTGATTTTCTCTTTGTCTTTTGTTCATGGCCCCAAATATTGCAAGCTGTAGCGATATGCATATTGCGATATGTACATTTGCGATATTTCGATATATTCCACAGACCTAATGCTTAATAATAAAACTTACAATAAATTAAAACTAATTCAAAATAATAGGCTACGTAATGTCTCAATCAATAATACTTCATATATATAGAGAGAGAGAGAGAGAGAGAGAGATAATGAAAAGAGAGAGAAAGAAAAGAGTGAGAGAAAGAAAGAAAGAGAAGAGAGAGAGTGAGGGAAAGAGAGAGCGAGAGAGAGAGAGATAATGAAAAGAGAGAGAAAGATAGATGCCCACTGAATGAATGCTTTTTCTTATTCTAGAAGAAACATTCCATAAGGCATCACTACACAGACAGGAATGGTAATGTATGCTTAATAGGGCTGTGCGATATTGAAGAAAAATACGATATGCGATATCTCATTAAATAATGTGATATTCGATATGCGATACGATAATGCTTAAAGTGCCACATGCTCAGATGAAACAGTTTTACTCAGCTGTTGCTGAGTCAGTTCTGTGAACTTCTATAACTATCTTGTGTCATATATATATGGTTATTTGTATGCATGTATGTGCCAAGAGTTCCTGTAAAACCACAACAAATTCCTTGTGTTTGCGCACACTTAAGTGGTGAATAAAGCTCATTCCGATTCTGATTCTAATAAGAAAGCACCCCTACAACAACTTCTGAAAGTGAACAGTAGTGTTTTACTCAAGCATTACATAAAAATGTCATTTTAACATTAGTGTAATCATTTTAACATGAGTTTAGGAACTGAATAATAAAAAGGAAAAATAAAACACTGCTTAGTATTTACTCTTTGAATTCAATATGCACTGATTCTTATTTAAGCTACAAAAGTTATTTAGGTAAGAGCAGTGAGTGATTTTCTCTTTTGTTCATGGCCCCAAATATTGCAAGCTGTAGCGATATGCATATTGCGATATGTACATTTGCGATATTTCGATATATTCCACAGACCTAATGCTTAATAATAAAACTTACAATAAATTAAAACTGATTCAAAATAATAGGCTACGTAATGTCTCAATCAATAATACTTCATATATATATAGAGAGAGAGAGAGAGAGAGAGAGATAATGAAAAGAGAGAGAAAGAAAAGAGGGAGAGAAAGAAAGAAAGAGAAGAGAGAGAGTGAGGGAAAGAGAGAGCGAGAGAGAGAGATAATGAAAAGAGAGAGAAAGAAAAGAGTGAGAGAAAGAAAGAAAGAGAAGAGAGAGAGTGAGGGAAAGAGAGAGCGAGAGAGAGAATTCAAAATAATAGGCTACGTAATGTCTCAATCAATAATACTTCATATATATAGAGAGAGAGAGAGAGAGATAATGAAAAGAGAGAGAAAGAAAAGAGTGAGAGAAAGAAAGAAAGAGAAGAGAGAGAGTGAGGGAAAGAGAGAGCGAGAGAGAGAGATAATGAAAAGAGAGAGAAAGAAAAGAGTGAGAGAAAGAAAGAAAGAGAAGAGAGAGAGTGAGGGAAAGAGAGAGCGAGAGAGAGAGAGATAATGAAAAGAGAGAGAAAGAAAAGAGTGAGAGAAAGAAAGAAAGAGAAGAGAGAGAGTGAGGGAAAGAGAGAGCGAGAGAGAGAGAGATAATGAAAAGAGAGAGAAAGAGAAGAGAGAGAGAGAAATATTTGTTTTGGTATCAAATATCTTTATTGTCATATCAGGTACGAGAGAAAGGTGATACTGTTTATTCGGTGGGTAATGATGAAACCTTCCCATGACAGATTCACTCAAGTCAGTGCTGTAAAAATGTCTATATATATTATTTATAATTATTTACCCTCAACGGAGAAGCAATATTTTGCAAGATGAAGGGGAGTGCGAGAACCTTTCACCGGACAAACAGGTCAATTACACTTCTAGGTGACTGCGTGCAAACCAAAGGTGAATGATACACAACTATTGGGAATACTGGATTTAATATTTATGAGGTTATGCAAAATCGTGAGGATGTTTTTGCCCTTGTTATCTATGCAATCACACCTAATGAATGTAAACCTCGCTTACCCTTCCATAAACCTTTGGCACGGGTGATCCAGCAGCATTCCGCCGAACGCGATGCTGGTGCGCGGATGATGAAGCCTCCCTGACTTCTCTCTCCAGACGCACGACGCGACTCTCTGCATGCTCCAGGTGTGCACGCACTAGGGAGAAACCCCTGTCCTGTGGTGGCATGAATCTCTGGTCATGGTGAAGTCGCAGCGTGGAGGAGATCGCTCCAGGAACGAGTAATAATAACAGATATATGGCACAGCGAGTGAGCGCCAGCATCTTGCGTGTCTGCCCTGACGCCATGTTTGTGTATGTTGAATGTGATGTGCGACAGGGCGCCTCTAGCGGTCAACCGCATTCACACACATTACCATGGATACAGATGGCACATGATGGCACATGATGTTTTGTTTTGTTTCACTATAAACTGTAGATTGGCAAGACCAAAATAAGAGATGTTTCAGGGAAAGGTTTCACAGAAAGAACGTTTTACATCAGCAGCATCCCTAAATCTCTGGCAAATGAAGTTGACTTGGTAAACGTATAAATTAATTATTATAGTAATCATAATAATAATTCTTAATTGCTTTTTGAAGGGAAAATAAATGGCCAACTTCACCAAACTTGATTTCAATTATATATATATATATATATATGTATGTATAGATTAGTGCTGTCAAACGATTAATCATGATTAATACAGCCAAAATAAAAGTTTTGTTTACATAATGTGTACTGTGTGTATATTTATTATGTATATATAAATACACACACACACACATGCAGGTATACATTTAAGAAAAAATATGTTTTGTTTATATATAAAATATTTATATTTATATATAATCTAAATTATATATGAATATAAATATATACATGCAAATATTTTAAAAATATATACATGTATGTTTGTGTATTTATATATACATAATAAATAGCCTATACATAGTACACGCACATATATTATGCAAACAAAAACTTTTGGACGCGATTAACCATTTGACAGCACTAATATTTTACAACAAATTGGTAGTCTAGAAAAAGGATCTACATGTATAAATAACACAGGATGTTTTTGTTGTAGTAAAATATATTTGGATCAAAACTGAAAAACGATTTAAAGCTATACATAACATGCTGAAAGGCCAAAGGTGAAAGGCCATACTTAGTTCTTCAAATATGGGTTACATTTAGACTTTTATTAAACAGTTGTTTTTATTATTATTAAAAACAAACTAATTGCTATAAGCTCAAAACATCATTATTGCGTTATTGAAAATGGATTTTCATTCAGATATAAGGGGTCAGAAAGTCATTTTCGGCCAACACTTAAGGTTTAAATCAAATAAGATACAACCACAACACCCTTATACTGTAATGATATTTTGCAGGATCTTTCATCACCTCTTGAGCTCATCGCCTTGTTTTGAGTTGTCCAAAGCCCCCATCTGCTGGTGAGAATTTGTAAAGGCATTATATTTTTTAAAGAGGACTAATTTTACCACTAAAAATTGCATCGGAGTAATCAGTCTTAAGTGGTGTCTACTTTCTCAGGGAGAGATTAGAGTTATACCCTCAGTGCAGTACAGTACAGTACAATTGGCGCGTTTTCTGTGAGCGCGCGATTATTGACGGTTGAAAAGCGGCGGTTGGTCAGAGAGGTGAACTGAACTGAGCTGCAGTGGCCGAGCGACCGAGTTTATCGAAGGCTACCGATTTTCTGGTATTTATTTTAGTTTATTAACTATTATTAACTAACACCCTTTTTGTCAGAGATATTGATTTAATGTAAGTACTTTTCAAAAGTCAAACGCGTCAGCTCTTGTGTAACAAACGTGTGGCGATAAGCTTCATCCTTGTGAGATCCGTGGACAAAAGATTCAGTTACTGAAATAAGTTAAAAAAAAAAAAATTAATAACAAATAAATAAATACCTAGCTGTTTGTCCTAACATGATTGTTGTTTAAGACGGCTTTGTTGACTTTAAAGTGGGGATATTATCTTTAAAAACACTTTCTTCTTCGGACACAGGAAAGTAATGACACAACGCAGTCTGGAGAGCACTAAAGAGGCGGTCAGAGCAACAGAAATGAAAAGGTCTCAAGCGAAAACACGTGAGGTGAGGATTTTAGGTCATGAACTGAACTAATCTTGTGAAAGAAATCTACAGTCACACAATACAGCCCACTGTTAACTTCTGTGTTCTCGTAAGTAATTGTCTGATTTCTGACTTTTTTTTTCTCACAAATGTACATGTAGGTTGAAAATGCACCATTTTCTGAGACATCGCCAGCAAAAATGATGAAGGCACAGCATTTCAAATCAGCAGCTGGAGACATGTCTTATGGGTTTGAAATAGCGTTAGAAGGCAAGTCCTGGTTTTCTCTTTCATGCTGTGGGTTCCTACGCCGTTTGTAATATGGAAAAAAGAAAGCAGAGTATGGAAAATATGTGCATTTCCAGACTATTTAGTTTTCTATAATATACAATTTTATGAAAATAAATGTATCATACAAGAAGAGTGTTTTCATGGCAGCTGATTGTCAAACACGACTGAACAAATTCAAAGTGCACTTTTTCCATTATGCAAAAATGCAGGTTATCCACCTTTTTCTTGTCGTAAAAATGGGCGCGGCCATTTGTAAATTATATGGGTCTGGCTTCCGGTCTCATCTGCGTCCACTCCGTCCAGCTATTTTTAGCTGAACAAAGCAGTTCGTTTTGCTGCTTGATATTGAAAGTCGGTGTGTCTTATATTATTTTAATGTATTATCTGAAATTATAAACACACTGGTTTGTAGTGCAAACAGTTTTACCGTTTACTGCACGTTGTTATTCTCCTCGTTATTTACCTATAGCGGCTAATGAACCGGAAGTCTCACCCATAGGCTTACTTCCGCGTTGAAGAAAAAGGTGGATAAGAGTTTTGGGTTTCTTCTTACAATATTCTTAGCACCGTATTAGAGAGCCTCTATAAGGATCTTTGCAAAAATAAAAAATATACAGACTTTCGTGTGCGCTCGAGAAACGATTAAACTTAGCATATAGGACAATGCACACTGAGCCTTTGTGCCATCAGCCCATTTTGCGGTGTGGTTATTTGGCCTCCGCAGAGTTTGTGTTAAAGCAGACGTAAGGCCTTGAAATATGACGTACTGCCCTAAAGAAAGCCAAATTTTAAACACTGTTTTACGGTACCAGTCTTATTTTATAGACCCTTGAACTTGGCAAATAGGACTATGCACACAACCGTATTATGCCATCAGCCCATTTCATGTCATTGTTTCTCCGTCACCACAGAGGATGCATTAAATTGGACATTAGGCCTTGATATTAGAGGTACTACCCTAAGGAAAGCCAAAGTTTGAGCAAATATATCTCTATTAATTCATGTGAATCCATGCTCTCATTTTCTTCATATAAGATGCAGTGGCTCACAAAGGAAATCGTTTATAGTTTATATAAAACTAGAAATTGTAATGCGTAAGCACACAAAAAATTCCCATGTGCATGTCAAAAGTTTCTTGAAGGCAGAAAAAAGTTTCTCGTGTGCGTGTGTGCTGGTTTTTTTTAGGGGCTGTCTGTATGTTGTCACTTCAAGAAAATCAATAAATAAACCCCTGGATTTTTTTTTTGTACAGATGACTGTACTATATACCAAATATAAAGCTGAAAATAATGAACCATTTATGTTAAATATGGTCTGAAAATCTACTGAGAGGTTTGGAAATTTGAGTCTGGAAAAGTATGGAATTTTGATTTGAAAAATGTGTAGGAACTCTGTGTCAAATTAAATACCTTAAATACCTCTGACCTGTGACAATTAAGTACCTCTAAAATACCTCTCAATTAAATACCTTTATTAATTATTTAGCATATGTGAGGTTGTGTAGCATAATATATCATGACAGCTATTTTAGTTACATTCATTCATTTTTCTGTATGTCTTTACATTTTAGAGGCTAACCGAGAGGTCAGTGTCCTCTTTTCCAAGTACTCAGAGGTCTTGAGGTAACTGGATGGATTTGCATGCTACCCCTGTGTCTCATCAGTAATAGATCAATAAGGTTTACACTCGTGGCGCACAAAGGAAATCGTTTATAGTTTATATAAAACTAGAAATTGTAATGCGTAAGCACACAAAAAATTCCCATGCGCATGTCAAAAGTTTCTTGAAGGCAGAAAAAAGTTTCTCGTGTGCGTGCGTGCTGGTTTTTTTTAGGGGCTGTCTGTATGTTGTCACTTCAAGAAAATCAATAAATAAACCCCTGAATTTTTTTTTTTGTACAGATGACTGTACTATATACCAAATATAAAGCTGAAAATAATGAACCATTTATGTTAAATATGGTCTGAAAATCTACTGAGAGGTTTGGAAATTTGAGTCTGGAAAAGTATGGAATTTTGATTTGAAAAATGTGTAGGAACTCTGTGTCAAATTAAATACCTTAAATACCTCTGACCTGTGACAATTAAGTACCTCTAAAATACCTCTCAATTAAATACCTTTATTAATTATTTAGCATATGTGAGGTTGTGTAGCATAATATATCATGACAGCTATTTTAGTTACATTCATTCATTTTTCTGTATGTCTTTACATTTTAGAGGCTAACCGAGAGGTCAGTGTCCTCTTTTCCAAGTACTCAGAGGTCTTGAGGTAACTGGATGGATTTGCATGCTACCCCTGTGTCTCATCAGTAATAGATCAATAAGGTTTACACTCGTACATTAATTTCACATGTTATCTTCTAAGGGAAAGAGCTGCTGTGGACGCTTCACAGCTCGGAGAACTGGAGGATATTCTTACTGAAGCCAGGAGCTTGGAATCTCATCTTAAAGAGAAGAAGGAACACCTGAGACGATCTTTGGCTTTGATTTCTGACAAACTAC
This sequence comes from Sinocyclocheilus grahami, assembly GCF_001515645.1. Classification (NCBI taxonomy): domain Eukaryota; kingdom Metazoa; phylum Chordata; class Actinopteri; order Cypriniformes; family Cyprinidae; genus Sinocyclocheilus; species Sinocyclocheilus grahami. Next base: position 326,934 of record NW_015505490.1, read on the forward strand.
AAGGATAGGTTCAGTTCTTTTCAGTGGTGTTGTTTGATTCACATAATGCATCTCATTTGCTCTACAAGCATTAGTTCATAAGATATTGTTAAAATGTTGATTATACATGTTCATATTACACTTTAGAAGTTATATAATTATACTTTAAAATAAGAGAAAAATAGGTTTTATGCTGAAATAAAGCTTTATATGTGGTGACAGCAACAATCTGTAGTGAACAACTGCATATATATACAAGCATTTGTTATTTGAATAAATTCTTATTCTTTTAGCAGACATTATTTTTAAAGTTATTGAAATTATATAATACAAGTTATTAATTCAAGGGAGAAAACAACACAAGTAGAAAGGGAAAAGTAGGTTATTCACAGACAGCTTGATCATCTTGCTAAACATTTGGGCTTTTTAAAAGAGTCTCTCAGTGTCTATTTTGGAAAGTCCCATGGAATCCATATGGAATGCTGATAGGTACCTCAGCCCGGCCCAATTCTTCAAATCTTTTTGCATCCAGCACCAGAAGGAAGGTGCTCTTGTCCTAGAGGGACAATTGTTCATTAGTCCATCCATAAAAGTTATCAAGCAATATTTGATACCACTGAGGAACATGGCGCGTTATACCTGATTTGGGGTGATGACCACGGACAGAATGACTCCATCATCCTCTTCTACAGCACCAGGTGATGAGACAAAGATCGGTTCTGAGGGATACATGCCTGCATGTTTCCACACCTGTCATAAGTTGAAATATTAGTTCAAATGACTAAACATTAAAAGTCACTGACACAATTTCAGCATGCATTAACTTAATACTTCTAACTAACCTTCATTTGTTTGCCTTGAAGGTCCATTTTAATGAGGGAGTCTCCAACCAGGTGTCTGAAGCCACATCCGTAGAAGTAAAGGTAGGGGCGGGAATTGCACATTGAATAGTTGATGTGTGGGAATTCCAGACCTCCATATTCACTGAGATCATCACCATGGAGATCTTCATGCGTGCAAAACACCTGTATAAATACACATGGACAATCATTTACAATATATGATATAAAAGCATGTAGATAAATTAGACAAAAAGTTATCCAAATAAACCAACCTTATTCTTGTCTGTCTTGATGGCTGTTGCAGTGCTGTTCAAGCACGTGTTGAGATTTTGCCCACAGGGTGTATGACTGTCCACGTTCAATGGCAGGACAAAGCGGCGGGGGAACACTCTGCACATTGTGTTGTATACCTAGCAAAAAAAAAAAAAAAAACACTGAACACTGAAGTACAGTGAAAAGAAATCTTGCATAGAAAGAATTTTCACTCAGAAATTGCTCATAATTTCACAAATATTTACAAAGAATCGCCAAGTAACACATTCAATTAGACGTGACATGTTTAAGTAGAAAGGCTAAAATAGTATTTTCTTGTAAAACGTACTCCAATCATCTTTTTTGCATTTACAACTTCAAAAAAGGTTTTACCTCATCTAGAGCATTTCCAGACTTTTTTAGATTCTGAATCAGGTAGTTGTTAATTGCTTGACCATCATCAGAACAGCACATGTCCATGATCAGGAAACCATTTTCTTCATAACAGTTTATCTGATGGAAGGTTGACAATGGCTTTGCGTAATATTTGATGAGGCTCAGCTGTGACCGAAGCAGAATCATTTCAAAATGAGTTATATGAAATAAATGTACATAAAAACATTGTTACGCAGTGTGGAGTTATTAGCAGTAGTTACCTTTCCTGTGTGTTTATTGATTACATGGAAAACTGTGTTTCGTTTGGGGTCCCAGTATACACCCTCATTAATCCCCTTTCCACGCATTTTGCTTGTCACAATCTTCAAGAGATCTATTTTGATTGGCTGCTCGATGAATACCACATAGTTCTCTGACATGGCTGCAACAACAATGTCAAATTTTGATATATATATAGATAAAAAGACTTCAAATAAATGCTGTTCTTTAGAACTTTCTAGTCATTAAAGAATCCTAAAAAAGTATCACCGCTTCCACAAAAATATTAAGCAGCACAACTGTTTTCAACATTGATTTAATAAGTGTTTCTTGAGCAGCATATTAGTATGATTTCTGAAGGATTGTGTGACACTGAAGACTGGAGTAATGACTGCTGAAAACTGCTTAATTATACTGCTCTAAAATGGATAATTTTCTTTATATAGTATCCAATATCTGAAATGTATTTGATCAATATCAAACAATAATCAAGCAGCATTGAAAAGATTACTTACAGATACTATTTTTTCAGTCATTGTGAGAAGTGTCATGTTCTTGTGAGCTCATCAGTGATTATCAAGAACTGCACTCTATCTATAACTGTTTGCACTGGACATTTGGTTTCATTAAATACATCTTTGCAGATTACGTCTTTTTATGGTTGTAAACTCATGTGCTTCACCTGCAAACCAGATTAGATTTTCTTGCATGATATTGTTTGAGCAATCTTGGACTCCCATCTAGTGTTAATAAAAAGCATATTAAAACAAAACTGTTGTTTAATCTGAATACTGTGATCCTAATTCAAACTTTATAACCTTAGCTATAGGCCTTATCAGCTAGTTTTAGAGAATACATGTTTAGTTTATAGAACATAATTAATTTTTTTCCCTCGAGTAATTTTAAAATTTGGCTACTTACTAAGGACCACCGAGACCCTTGAAATGACACTGAAACTCAATATTTGGTAAAACTGGAGAATTGTAAAATGCACATTCAGGTATTTAATCTTTGAACTTCGCCTGTTGTGACACAGTACAGTTGTGTACAGTGGAAAACTCTGTTCACTCAAAAGAAACAATATAATCCAAAAAAACTGCCTTTATTCTTAAGCGCACAATTGTACCCAAAACTTCAATCTGCATAGAAATCTAGTCATACAGATTTATTACACAAATCTCCATAGCACTTTAAACAGACACAAGTGCGGCCAGACTCGATGATGTCGTTTTCAGAAGTGTATAAGAGCATGATAACAGGACTTGCAAAATCTCAGTCCAAAATGTATTCCATCAAAGTCAGTCAGGAAAAAATATCTCTAGAAACCCTTAGACCCAAAACACACATTTTGTCATTTAGATTCTATTTGCATTACCCACACAAGCTCAGTTTTACCTGTTTAAAGTACATCTAAGCAATTTAAAATGAAAGATGTAGATACATTGATTTTAGTGCAAAGCACATTCAATTACACATTTCCTTTCATGAACGATTACTTACTTGAGCAGAAATACAGCCATGCAAAGTGTGAAGCAGAAACACTGTCAATGTGACAATTCTCCAGATGTGGTCATTAATGGAGGACTATGAAGGTACATTTTCAAATACCTGTGTAAAGCTAATTCTGCATATGCTCTAATGACAACCAACTTGAGTCAAGATATTGTTTTAACACATCAGATACTGGCTGACAAAAAGACATTATGCAATATAAATATAGCCAAAACATTTATTACCTGATCATGTTCCTGTAAAAATGTAGTATTATTAGTGTAATGATTTTTCAAGTTCAAATACAGTGACCAGCATCTTGTAGCCACAATAATTTGTTGCTTTAGCTGCATCAGAAACACTGATTTGCCAGACAAGAGAGTGGACGGCATGCAGATTTCCATTTTAAGCAAAAGCTGAGCATCTTCTGAACAAACTGAAATCATTAACAATTAAAAACACCTGCAAATCAACACAATGTTGGCAAAAATTATATATTCATAGAATTTACATTTAATGTCACAACTGTATACAATAAACTGGAACTCTGATGCCGAAAGCGGATCCCACAGTGCCCTCATCTCAGTCCAGTCATTTACTCCACAAGAGGGCCACAGCTTTGCAAATCCCCACGTCATGGTAGTTGAAGTAGCACAGGCCGGCGAAGGTGACGGTCGACAGAAGGAAGAGGCCAGCATTAGCCATCTTGATTTTAAAGTCTCCGTGAACGTAATCTGTCACAATCTGGCCAAGACCCCTGAAAAAAACACAATAAAATGCAATGCCCTTTTTTTAAATAATGGCTGTTATGGATATTCATGTTACAGGAATAGTAAAAAGTGAAAATTTGCTTAAGGTTTACTCACTCTTGTGCCAGCCAAGGTGTAGATGAGCTTGTGTCTTCATAGCAACAGTTTTGGAGAAATGTAGCATTACATCACTTGTTCACCGATGGATCCTCTGGAGCAAATGGGTGCCGTCAGAATGAGAGTCCAAACAGCTGATTAAAACATCACAATAATCCACATAACTCCAGTCCATCAATTAATGTCTTGTGAAGTAAAAAGTTTATTTTTTTGTAATAAATTCATCAATAAGACATTTTTAACTGTTGCTTCTGGCCAAAATACAAGTCTTCTATTCATAACATTGTTTCCTCTCGTGAAAAAGCTGTCTCATCTGAATCAGGGGAAAAACATGCACAGACCAAGAACTGTTTACAAGTGAAAACAGTTCTAAACAAATGTCATTGGATTTTGATGTGAGAGGACAATAGGGGATGGACTTTTTCACTGGAGGAAGCTTTATTATGGATTATGGACTCGTATTGTGGCCAGAAGCGACAATTATTAAATAAGATAAAATGTCTTAATGACGGATTTGTTTAATACAAACAAGCAGTTTTTTCACTTCACGAGATGTTAATTGATAGACTGGAGTCATGCGGATTATTGTGATGTTTTTAATCAGCTGTTTGGACTCCCATTCTGACGGCACCCATTCACTGCAGAGGATTCATTGTTGAGCTAGTGATGTATTGCTAAACTTCTCCAAATCTGTTCTGATGGGGGAAAAAAACTAACTCATCGACATCTGATGGCGAGTAAATTTTCAGCAAATTTTCATTTTTGGGTGAATTATTCCTTAATTGATTAATCAACTCTCTTTTCTCCTATACAATTTAAATATCTGGGCTGTTGAATATTCGATTCATACATTTAAGCTCCAACATTTTTGGTAACCATCTGAGACATGTACTTTTGGCTTTCAAGAAGCCAAACATATAGAGGTCTGCAAGCCCGATGGGGCCCGACACGCTAAGTCCATTCAGGCCGGGCGGGCTCAGGTCATTTTGTTTTTTTACAGATCGGACTCGGGCTCATTCAGCTTCTCTCCTTTTATTATGGCCATATACGCACAGAGCACACATAGGTAGGCCTGTCACGATAACATCTTTTTGTTGTGCGATATATTGCCCTAGAAATAATTGCGATAAGCGATATTATTGTCATTTTAAAGACCATTTTATGCCACTGAATATATAATCAATGTAACAGCATAATAAAGGCAAGAAGGCCTACACACTTCCAAATGACAACAAACTTTTAATTTTTAAGAATATTTAGATCATGGAAATTAAGTATCAAAATATTAGATACCTTAAAAAACTTGAATAAATAGTAAATAAACATTTAACGAAAAGTGCAAAATAACAAGTAGAAAAAAAAATGAAAAATGCACAAAGACCTTGTATGGAGATTTTTCCATCTACAGATTTTTCTCTGACCTCATTTTCTCTCGTAAATTAAGGCTGCACACTATTGCTGAAAAACACAATCACTACTTAGCAGTCAGATGTCTGTATGCACAAAGGCACAGATCCCTAAACAAGACCAAATCTGCAGATGAAACTTTGTTTGTAGAAGCTTTTTTTTAAAATTTGAACTAGCACCTCATGATGACTACACCACGTTATGTAGAAGCTGCAAAAGACACAGGCGCAAGTGGAATGTACAAAACATGGTGACATTAATTTAAGTAAATATAATGGGCGATATATTGCGTCACTAAAAATGATTGAGGTCATGTACATATATTGCGCGATAAGTCGATATATTGATTATTGCGACAGGCCTACACAGGCTGTATGAAATATTGTTATATTGATTATATTATAAATATTATACATCGCCGCAATACGCAACGCATATACGCACGCATAGCACACAGGTGACAGTTGACCATGCAGAGCATCAGGGAGAAGTTGGAGTGTGGGGAGTTACTAAAAGTTCCCAATGCTTCGGGAAAAGCTGCATTTTGGAAGAGTTTTGATTTGATTACCACGGCAAACAGTGAGCCAATTGGTCATGTGCAGTGTAGAATCTGCAAACATATCCTTGCACATAACAGCAAACAAATGCACACAATAGGCTAAAGCGTACCGCAAAGCCCCAGCAAAAGTAATTACCATGAATGTGGCGGGGGAAAATAGTAAGGAAAAATTTGAATTATTTATTAATAAATTAGTGTTTTCTGAGTCCGTGTCGCAAAGATGAAGATGAAGATGAAGATGACGATCCTGACTCACCATCTCCTCATTAGACGCGCCTTTAAAGAGAAGTGCATCTTTACGGATTTTATAATGAAAGAGTTTTTGTTTTCGATTTGTTTTAAAGTAGTAATTTAAAGCTTTCTATAGATGTATTTAGCAAGTTTTTGAGGCAAGTATTCGCTGAGTTTCGGTTCATCATTGTGAAACGCTCCTGGCCGTAATTGCAGAAAGCGCATCCTGTATGTATCCTTTATTTTATAAAAGCACAACATTTTGTTGATATTGTGAGTGCACACAAATAAAAAGTAGACCCTTTACAGTTCCGAATGATGTATTACTGTTACCTTTATGAGCAAAAATGACGGCATATTTTAAGTTGTTTCCAATGCAAGTGATCGCGCCGGCGCCTCCATTTCCTGTAAAGCGCGCTTTAGCTCTCCACACAAACGAGTAGATATGCGTCTAATAGCGCCCATTTATATAGGTTAAACATTTAAACTAACATTGTGATATGCTTGAACTGTTTTATATCTATAGATTTTATCTTAGGTAAGTCGTGATGATTTGAGAAGGCTAAATTGATCAAACATAGGCTATCAGCTCACTGTCTGCTGCTAGCCGCTTGGTCGTTACTTTAAAAAACAAAAACTTACATTTAACGAATCCAAACGTTTTTCTAAATTAACTTAATAAACAAAACAAAATATAATCACTTTGACATTACATACAAAACTGAACTATTTTAATAGCTGAAACAGTAGTATAAGCTGTTTTGGGAGAAGGGGTTGGAGGGGGAAAGATGGGCTCGGGTCGGACTCGGGCCAAGAATTCTGATGAGCTGTTGGACCTGGGCCGGGCTAGGGCCTAAATTTGAGGCCCGTGCAGGGCTCTACAAACATAATCAGATGTTGGAACAGGTCCCTATAATAATCATTACATCACTGCAAACACTGTAAGAAGGTGTTAAAGTACAACAGGACAAGAAGCACTAAAATAATCAATTAAATTCAAAGTCAAAAGTAATGTCCAAGATATTTTACAATATACAAAATAACCTCTTATTGCAGAAATCTATACTTTTATCTGTACCTATTTCATTATTAATGATAATCAATTAAATAATAAATTAAAACCATTAAAAGAAAAGGCCAAATACTGTCAAATTTAAATATATACTTGAGTTTTTAAAAATATATTTGTTTAAAAGGAAGTTCGAAATATGCTGCAAGCATATCTGGTATTTGATCAAACTTAAATGGTAAAACCTTCTAGATCCAGGCTCAAACATGTTTAAAAGCCAGGCTGTTACCACATTTACACCCAAATGAAACCTTTTTGTTTGTTTTTAAAAAAAAATGCAAACTATATGTACTTATGTGACCCTGCTGTAACTAACAGCTAATATTAGAAGCATGGCCTTGAGTGCATATGTCCACAGGGAGGTTAAATCCTTGCACGAAGGGTGTTACAGCCGCCTATGACTTGGCTTTGCAGACCAAAGCAGACACCTTCATTTTGTGTCAGAAACTATTTTTAATGAAATAGTACAACAATCAATTGAATCTGACCTGTCAATTACTAAACTGCAAAGCTGAAACTTCATATGGAATTACAACAGGCACATACTGAATATTAACAACTGACTGTGGCAACATTTACTGATAGTTAATCTGAATTTTTCCCAACAGCTCAACATATTCCAGAAAAAAAGCAAGACTAAAAAAATCAACAGCAAAGGACAATTTCATTTTGAATATGTCAAGCATTAATCAAAACATATTCTCTTACCAGTGACCGTGTACAGTAAGTGCTGCTGCTAAAGAGTAGTCAACAGCAGGGCCAGGGTAACAGAACGCAACGGGTGCCAAGCCCAGAAGAGCTATGCTCAGGATCCGCTCTCCTGTCCAGTGCAGGGAAGCAGCTTTGGACCCAGAGCCCGCTATTAAAAAAAAAAAAAACAGTAACATCAACAAATGTTCTTTATAAAAGAGCATGTGCGTCAACACATCTGCAGTATATGTCTCCAGCCATCACCTTTAATAACACTTACTACATGCATTTAATCATCCAGTACCCCAGCAGAGGGAAAGAAAAAGCTGAAGATGAGTCTGTAGCTCTAAATGACCAATGTTTCCACTCTGTCTTTACCAGTGATAAACTGACAGATGGTTAGCAATTTCCACATTCAGCATTTATCTTCTGTCACACTGTAGTCACCTGTCAATTATCATTTACTTGACTAATGAAACAACCATGAATAGATTTGGACATCTGAATGTTAAGACCCATTGAGAGGCTGGCAGTACGGTCAACTATATATTAGAATAATAAAATGATAGGAAAAGACAAAAAGCTCTGTCTTGATTTACAATGTTACAAAAAAAGCACACAATGTAAATCACTAACCATAATTGGATGGAGTAGCATGTATCTTCGCTGATATCAAGTATGGACAATCACGATCCTTCTTCTGTACAGCTAAAGGTCTGATGAGGGAGGAAGAGCGAAATAACAGAGCTGTGGAAAGTGACAAGAACAAACAATACAAGAAAACAGAAGTATTCAGAATTAAAAGTTCAAGTATATGTACTAATTTGATGTTCATCTGTAACGAATGAGGTCAGTGATGATGTTCATACAATGCTTAGAAATGACAAATCATTTAAAACCAGCCAACATAATAAATATAAACACAGACCTTTTTATACACTGATCAAATTCATGTCATCTTCTAGTCTCAGTCTTACGGTGTACACTATTACGTTTACCAACAGTTTTACATAAATATAAATAACTGGTTAATTTAGAGAAAGAGAAGAGAGACAGTTGAGAAATGTTTCACAGGGTTAAGTTAGCATGCTAGCTATCAGTAACGTTACGAAATCCAAACGTTTTTCTAAATTAACTTAATAAACAAAACAAAATATAATCACTTTGACATTACATACAAAACTGAACTATTTTAATAGCTGAAACAGTAGTATAAGCTGTTTTGGGAGAAGGGGTTGGAGGGGGAAAGATGGGCTCGGGTCGGACTCGGGCCAAGAATTCTGATGAGCTGTTGGACCTGGGCCGGGCTAGGGCCTAAATTTGAGGCCCGTGCAGGGCTCTACAAACATAATCAGATGTTGGAACAGGTCCCTATAATAATCATTACATCACTGCAAACACTGTAAGAAGGTGTTAAAGTACAACAGGACAAGAAGCACTAAAATAATCAATTAAATTCAAAGTCAAAAGTAATGTCCAAGATATTTTACAATATACAAAATAACCTCTTATTGCAGAAATCTATACTTTTATCTGTACCTATATCATTATTAATGATAATCAATTAAATAATAAATTAAAACCATTAAAAGAAAAGGCCAAATACTGTCAAATTTAAATATATACTTGAGTTTTTAAAAATATATTTGTTTAAAAGGAAGTTCGAAATATGCTGCAAGCATATCTGGTATTTGATCAAACTTAAATGGTAAAACCTTCTAGATCCAGGCTCAAACATGTTTAAAAGCCAGGCTGTTACCACATTTACACCCAAATGAAACCTTTTTGTTTGTTTTTAAAAAAAAATGCAAACTATATGTACTTATGTGACCCTGCTGTAACTAACAGCTAATATTAGAAGCATGGCCTTGAGTGCATATGTCCACAGGGAGGTTAAATCCTTGCACGAAGGGTGTTACAGCCGCCTATGACTTGGCTTTGCAGACCAAAGCAGACACCTTCATTTTGTGTCAGAAACTATTTTTAATGAAATAGTACAACAATCAATTGAATCTGACCTGTCAATTACTAAACTGCAAAGCTGAAACTTCATATGGAATTACAACAGGCACATACTGAATATTAACAACTGACTGTGGCAACATTTACTGATAGTTAATCTGAATTTTTCCCAACAGCTCAACATATTCCAGAAAAAAAGCAAGACTAAAAAAATCAACAGCAAAGGACAATTTCATTTTGAATATGTCAAGCATTAATCAAAACATATTCTCTTACCAGTGACCGTGTACAGTAAGTGCTGCTGCTAAAGAGTAGTCAACAGCAGGGCCAGGGTAACAGAACGCAACGGGTGCCAAGCCCAGAAGAGCTATGCTCAGGATCCGCTCTCCTGTCCAGTGCAGGGAAGCAGCTTTGGACCCAGAGCCCGCTATTAAAAAAAAAAAAAAACAGTAACACAACAAATGTTCTTTATAAAAGAGCATGTGCGTCAACACATCTGCAGTATATGTCTCCAGCCATCACCTTTAATAACACTTACTACATGCATTTAATCATCCAGTACCCCAGCAGAGGGAAAGAAAAAGCTGAAGATGAGTCTGTAGCTCTAAATGACCAATGTTTCCACTCTGTCTTTACCAGTGATAAACTGACAGATGGTTAGCAATTTCCACATTCAGCATTTATCTTCTGTCACACTGTAGTCACCTGTCAATTATCATTTACTTGACTAATGAAACAACCATGAATAGATTTGGACATCTGAATGTTAAGACCCATTGAGAGGCTGGCAGTACGGTCAACTATATATTAGAATAATAAAATGATAGGAAAAGACAAAAAGCTCTGTCTTGATTTACAATGTTACAAAAAAAGCACACAATGTAAATCACTAACCATAATTGGATGGAGTAGCATGTATCTTCGCTGATATCAAGTATGGACAATCACGATCCTTCTTCTGTACAGCTAAAGGTCTGATGAGGGAGGAAGAGCGAAATAACAGAGCTGTGGAAAGTGACAAGAACAAACAATACAAGAAAACAGAAGTATTCAGAATTAAAAGTTCAAGTATATGTACTAATTTGATGTTCATCTGTAACGAATGAGGTCAGTGATGATGTTCATACAATGCTTAGAAATGACAAATCATTTAAAACCAGCCAACATAATAAATATAAACACAGACCTTTTTATACACTGATCAAATTCATGTCATCTTCTAGTCTCAGTCTTACGGTGTACACTATTACGTTTACCAACAGTTTTACATAAATATAAATAACTGGTTAATTTAGAGAAAGAGAAGAGAGACAGTTGAGAAATGTTTCACAGGGTTAAGTTAGCATGCTAGCTATCAGTAACGTTACGAGTACGCGTGCTGCCATTAACATGAAACGGAGAATTATTATTATTATTTTTTTTTTATTTTTTACATACGACCTTGAAGCTGAACTGTGATACACAATGAGGTGCCGAGAACAAAAGCATGAAAAACACTCAAACTTACGGCGGACACCTCTGTAGCAAACAGAACTTATCCTGACAAGAGCCGCCATGATTCTTTCTCACCAACAACCCAAGGTCACTGGAAGCACCCGGATGTACTAATGCTGCCAGTGGCCGGTGTGATGAAATTAACCTTTTCATGTCAAATATACTAATACAAATCGATTAAAATATTTACATATACTAGAATACTTAAATAATTTTAATATAGTACATCTCATCAAGTTAGTGTTTAAGCATCTTTACATTTATTCCAAAACAATAGCTCAAGGCAGTACCAATTTAAACAATTTCATTTATGAACTGATGTATAGATGTTCTTTTAATTTATTCAACTTATTTTCGGAACATCAGTAAACACTGGTCACAGACACGGAGATGTCACTTTAAGTTCACCAAGCTAACGGTGAAATTGAAGAAAAACAAACAAAAAAACATTGAAAGGCCATTTTAAGTTTGAATTTGAATTGGTGATATCTAAGTGATGAGTAGTTCCCATTAAACATTAAAGCCATCGTTTTGTTTATTCAGACTGAATATATATATATATATATAAACCGAGGATGTAGCATATTGTTTTAGATGTGTTAGCCTATTCATAATTTTTTTTTATAATTGATGTTTTACAAATTGTTTCGCATATAATAAAAATACAAAATAATGTTTACCAAATACCAAATTTTATTAATCTATGTAACATTTTAACATTTCTTATAATTTACTTAACTTGTAAATGTATAACAAAAAGGTACGTAAATACATTATGAAATACAAATTTCATTTCAGTTGAAGAAAACAGATATTATTAATGCTGTTAATAATAAAATAATATGTGTAAATACACTACCAGGATATTCAATAATTTGATACAATTTCAGTTATCTAAAATAATCAAATAAAATAAAAAATACTCTGAATAAATGTCAAAGGTTTTTTTTTTCTTTTTTTTGTAGTTTAGGTGCATTGTTACATAATATGTTGACAGTTAGCAATTAAGGATAATGAATAATAATATATTGTATTGAGTGTATTGTATTGTATTGAGCATCATGATTCTTGCAAAAGTGCTTAGAAGATCACTAACATATTTACCCACTATTTAATAAAATATCAAACACCTCCAAAATGCCAACCACATCCCTCAAGAGGGTTTTAAAGAATTAATTTTTTATATATATATTTTTTTACAGTTGGTATTTGACAAATAGTATCATGGCAGTGGAAATAACAAAGTCTGGCAAAGGTGATGGTTGGCAGAGTGCTGTGATATCCATCGTTTCAAGTGTAGTCAGTCAAAACCTGGTAAAAAAAAAGAGCACAAGAGGGTTACATTTGGCAACTATAGGGTTTTCAAAATGTCTTTAGTGTATTATTAAACACACCATCATGCTTTGTTTCCTACTTTGCATTGTTATTTATTTTATCTGCAGCTCTCAGAGCAGATTTCATGGCGGTCTCAATCCAGGCATGAGGTCTGGCCGTGTGCTCTCCTGCAAAGTAAATCCTCCCCTCATTCTGGACTATAGACATACTATAGTCTCTCATCTGGAATGGAGTGAAGATGGCAAAGGCGCCGTGGCTGTAAGGATCCATTCCCCACTTTTTCACAACACCCCCAGTGTAGAGCTGCCGGATGTGTTCTCCATGGATCTTCACCAGGTCATTCAACACCAGATTCTTCAACTCCTCTTCCTTTATAGTTTGTAGAAATGCAGCATCATCAGAGGAGGTGTAAGAAGCCAACACAGCCCCGCCTGATATCCCGGGGAAATTATGACTGGGGTAGTGAATGAAACGTGATGGCAGGTCTGTGATGCTTTTCCCACCACGGATGCCGTCATCCTCCCAGAACTTTTTGCTGAAACTCAGCACTACTTTTGTGGAGCTGGAATAGTGCAGCGCTCGCAGTGCTTCCATCTTTTCAGCCGACAGAGGAGGTTTAAAGTCAATGAGGAGCGTTGCTTTGGCTGTGGCCGTCACCAAAACATAATCAGCAGTAATGCTGGTCAGGGTGCCGTGGTTACGCCAGTCTTCGTACAAAACTGTCACGTTGTTCTGCATTTGACCGATGGCCTGGACTTTTGAGTGCTTAAGAATTGTGGCATTCAGCACAGTGTAGAACGCATTAGGGAATGATTCAAAGCCAGCTTTAAATTCAGAATACCTGAAAAAGAGTATTGATGTAGATATTTTGAATATGTTAATATTTTAGCTGATATGTACTACCAGTCTGGAGTCTGGCGTAATATTCTTTTAAATAAATTAATACTTTCATTTAGCAAGGATGCATTAAATTGATTAAAAACAACAGTAAAGACATGCTGAAAAAATTCTGGGGGAAAAAATGTATCATGATTTCTAAAAATAAAATATTAAGCAGCTTAGCTGTTTTCAACATTGAATGCTTCTTGAGCACTAAATCAGCATATTAGAATGATTTCTGAAGGATCATGTGACACTGAAGACTGGAGTAATGATGCTGAAAATTCAGCTTTGCCATCATAGAAATAAATTAGATTTTAAAATATATCCAAATAGAAAATATTTATTTTAAATTGCAATAACATTTCACAAAATTGGTGTGTTTACTGTATTTTGATCAAATAAATGCAGCCTTGGTGAGTGTAAGAGACTTCCTTAAAAGCAAAAATCCCAAATGTTTGCATGCTAGTGTATAGAGGACATTAGTTTGGGTTAACCGTAATATCTTACGTTTCATTGTCAGTTATATCACACTGGATGTAGAGCGTCTCAGTGAGGGCCGTGTAGAAGAAGCTGTTCTCATTCAGGAGATCACCAATCATTCGCAAAGCTCCTCTGCTCAAATTTCCCACGTTCACTAAATATTCCTGTTAACAGATTGGATTTAGAGACATCCTACCATTAGTACTCATATTTAGACTAACCAGTATATTTTTAAGCTAATTGTAATTGCTAATTAAATCTGATGAGATATTACAGGCATTTTACCTTAACTGAGTATGAATCATATTTGTTCAACATTTTCTCACAGCCCATTTTCTGCAGATCATCTTTTAACTAATAAAGATCCAAGAAAGAAACAATAAAATATATTAGCAAATAAATAATAAGTAAGATAAGGGGGAAATTATCTATTGTTTTAACAATATTTAATTATTCTGACTTCACGTCATTGATTTTACCAGAAAAATGATTAATTAACCTCATTCATTCTCCCTTTAAATAAACATTTGGCTGGCAAGATCCATGTGTTTTTGAATAAAAAGAATGTTTTTCACTCACCTTGCCCAAAGCCATGTCAAACAGTTCTCTGGCACTTTTCCCCTTCTCCCGGTCATGCACAGGGTAGTTCAGAACATCTGGGTTCTGCTTTACAGTGTAGGTTTTATAACGAAATCCGTTTATAAAATAGTAAGTGTTGTTGTCGTCCTGTACAAAGGGTCTAAACTCCAGGCCCAGCTTATTTGCAAAAGTCCTGAGAATGCTTGAAAGTGATATCATTGAAAACAAGTTGATTAAGTTGTGGCCTGCAGATCCACCTTCTGTCACTTGAATAGCAGTCTTTGATTATGTCAGTTTCACATTTTGGATTTCCTTTTATCTGGCTAATGCTATTCATTGTGAATGACGCTATCAAGTAAATCTGCATGTTTATCTGTAATACAGTTTCACACTAATTATTGTACTGTCTACCCTCAGAAAGTTACATGTGGTGAATTGGAACTAGAATTTGACTCTCATGGATAAAGATTTAAAAGAACTTACGAGTGGAAACGTGGGATCCTCATGGCACCAAGTTCTGCATACCAGCCCTCTTTGTCCCTATGTGTTAGAATTCTTCCACCTATGCGGTCACTTGCCTCAATGATTGTCACCTATAAGAGCAGAGAAAAAAGAACAGGCAAAAGCAGCAGACAACAGAGCTACGTTATTTGAAATATTATCACAATGACATATAATTATAATACAGATATTAAATAGAAAGTAGACGTGATTCTACGGAAAAACCTTAAATCAAATTTAATCATGCTGTGCTTCAGGGAAACATTTTCTAGGGATTTTCTCTGCTTCATCCACTGTATATAATCTTGATTACTGTCATTTTCTTTTCCTGAAAATGACTGATTTCTTAATGCGCTGTATAAGTTGGGAAAAGCCAGGTCATGAGATTGGAGGCGTCATTTTGGAACTAGCAGAAAGTTACTATGTTAGGCCGCGTCATGAATCTCATATGGAAGTGGTTAGAAGTATGACCAAGGCTATGATGTGTCTGGTGTCTGAAATGGTTAAACAGGCAATATAGATAACTGAACTAATACATAACTGGAACTAACTTCTTTTAGTCTTTTCATATGTGAAGAAATGGGGAAAACATATTGCTGTGCCTAACCAATTATCTCTAATAATCTCTTGTAACTAATAGAGACATGATTTGCACCAGTCATTGTATCCTTCAGTTTAGATGTGTTTAGAAAGCTCTTCCTATGTGTATATCCTGTTTTCATGGGTCTGTTATGGTGTTAGTGTTAAATGTTGCTTTGTGTTATAGATAGTGTTATGAGACCTTATGTCCCGCATCCTCCAGAAACTTGGCAGCAGTGAGTCCAGCAGCACCTGCTCCGATGATTATCACATGCTGAGGGTTCTTCGCTGGAGGGAGACCATGTTCTGTTAGCTTCAGAAGGTAGTCATAATCAGAGTCTTGTAAGCATTTGAAAAGAGGGTCTTCTTCCATATTTCCACCAGAATGGTAGGTGAAAACCAAGATCAGTGCCAGCACTGCAGATACTGTTGAAAACAGACATTACAGTTAAACTGTAAAAATAAATCAGTTAGGCCTATTTGAAGTTATGTTTGAAATGTCTTTTTTTTTTTTTTTACTGATAGCCTACACTGCAAACCCTTTAAGATTGGATCAAGCTTTCATAATTAAACAGCATTTGAAATGTGAATTTTTGTAATCAAAATCAAATCGAAATCTCACTCAAAATGATCACTAAATTGATGCACTGAGAAATAGCCTACCATAAGCCTTTGTATAGTTTAGTTAGCTATGTATTTCTTTAAAGTCCGTAAAAATAGGGTCCAATGTAGGCCTACTTTGTTAATATGAAGGAATTTTCCATATTTTCACAGGTATTTTACCCATATTTTGAATTGCTTATTGTAGGCTATTTGAATCGTGTTTTAGAGTTAAATAAATGTCCGTATCTAATGCCCTGACAGAAACTTGCCATTTTCTTTCCTTACAGTGTAGCCTACACTCTGTAAAAATACGGCACAATTCATGAGTTAATATGAAGGAATTTTTTATATTGAACTTGATTTTGACAGGTGCTTTACCCATATTTTAATACGCATTGGGTGTAGTGTTTTAGGGTTGAAGGAATTTAATCGTAAAAAAATGACGGGAAACTGAAAATAAATTTAAACGTTCCGTAAATTTAGCGGCAACGGGTAATTTTCTGCCAGGATATTATCCGTTTTTGTAAGAATTTGGTGAGGTTTTTCTACGGCGGTAGGTGTAGTTTTGACAGAAAAATAATTTGCCATTACTTAATATGAGGGATGTTTCTCGAAAGTTTTTCGTAAATTCCACTTTTTCTTCAACGTTACCTTTTTATAAGGTGTCAACACGGAACATACTTTGTCCTATGTTTTGGATAACTGGACAGAATGCTTCAAAAGTGCTGCCTAAGCTAATTCAAGTGTTAAAAATATCCAGCAGACTAGTTCTGTTTTCCATCAAAACGATCCATTGACTCAACACGGGAAGATTTTTTTCCTCACATGAAAGTGGTTTCGGTTTACTTTCTTTTTATGAATGAAAAAGACACATGACCTATTTCACCTCTTTTGGAGTCCCTAATTTAAACTTAGCATGTATGCTTCCGCAACTGATTCAGACAAAGCATTTTGATAAATCAAAAGGACATGTCCCTCTAATACTCACAGTATTTACACAGGCTAAAGTTTTTCAACATTTTGAACTGAGCGAGCCAGAAGCCGGAGCGCCTTGCGCACCTTCTCTTGCGTAAAGTGGAAAGCGAAACCTATGGAAGAACAGAAGCAGTTTGCAAAATGATGGAGAAATTTGGGCAGCATAATAAATTAAAACTGTTTCATCACTATAACATTATAAATCACAGACTAATTCAAGCTATAATAATTCCAAAAAAATTCAAACCACTCGAGTTTATAATTATGATAAGTTGGCAAGCAAATTTAGGTCGGCTAAATATTGGTAAATTTCTATCCAATTTACTTGTTTCTGCCACTTTAAGAAATTTGAAAGTCTGATCTGTATAGGTAAATAAATCATACATCACTTACCAGATATCCTACTCACTCTGACCGGTCTGCCCAGAATCTGATCTGTTTTATAGCACACCATGCAGAAACCGAAAGAATATGATGGTGATGCTTTTACCCACAAAGTTTCCGATGCTGTCCAGTCACTCATGATGCAGGTTAAGAAAAAAACCGACATCTTTATCTTCATATAGGCCTATTTAAAGGAAAGACAGAAGGATATGGACTTTTTTTACTCCTGATCACAGCACATTTATTCCTTTTAACCTCAAAGTTTTGTTTCTTGAGTATGATCAAAAGACTGGCCACAATTCTCCTCTTCCCTCTTATCACAGGACTTTAGTACCAAAGCTGGATTCTATGTGAACATATCAAGTCAAGTCTGCATCATGAGCGAGACCGGTGTTATGCCGTTTAAAAGTTTGGGGTCAATAGGATTTTATTATTTATTTATTTGAAAGAAATTAATACCTAGGCTACTTTCAGCAATGTTAAATTGATTTAAAAAAAGTGATATTAAAGACTTACTAAATATAAACATATAAATTATTTATATTTTGAATAATGCTGTTCTTTTTAATTTTTTTACTCATCAGTGAATCCTGGAGAAAAAAAAGCCTATCACAGGTTCCAAAAAACATTAAATAGCACAATTAATGGCTGATGTAAATTCAGCTTTGCCACCAGGAATTAGATGCTGCTTCTCAATTTTAAGAATGCAAAGAACGCACTTGCGCGGAGACCGGTCTTGCAGGCTAACTTGAAAGAAGGAACCCGGGAGGACGAGGACTTACACATCTATGAGTTGGCATGGGCAGGGGCGCCTTAAGATATCCAGAGGCATTATGGTAGGCTCCCCCTCCCTAGATTGTTTTTTTGCTTCCTGAAAATTATGTATGTTAAATTTGGTTTTTTTTCTTCTTATTGATATGTTAGTTAACATTTAAAACACGGTTCTGCATAAAATGTGAAGATAAGTGAATATGCAAATTCACTCTGCCAGAAGGTGGTGCTTGTGGAACAGCAGAATTATAGCCGCTACATAAAGTAAGCAATACAAAAAGAAAATGCCATCAGAACTTTCCTGGCCGAAATGTGTTTACAGGTATGATTTAAACACCATAAATTACACAAAATATTCATTATTCATCATCATGGAAACAACACTTGGCAAGTTGGCATAAATGTGAGCTATTTGTTTTTATTTTGAAACATGCTGTGCTTGCCTTTGATTAATTAAATCACAGCCGTTTAAAGTTTAAGGGTCACATTTAAAGGTCCCCTGAAGTGCCTTGAAACAGCAGCATTATTCTATGTGGTGACGTAATTTCAACTGAAACAGGAAGACAGGGCGGGACATATCGAGCAGCCCCGCCCCCTTTTAAAATTAGCCAATAGCGTTTAGTTTATATCTGCACGGGTCAGAGCCGTTGAGCTCGGTAAAGCCGCTTTTGACAGTCACAGTCTAATAGATTACCACCTAGATTCAATATGAAACTCTTAGTAAAACAAAATAGTGATCATAATCATGCTGAGGCTGTGTAGTTTTAAAAGTGTTTAATATATGGCGACTCGCGCATATGATGCGCTCCGTGCGATCGCGTCTCTGGACCGGAGCCAAAGTCCGGACCAGACTGCGCACTGCCGCGGTTCGCGTGACACAACGTGAAACCAGACCTCATTTGCCCCAGTCGACAGCATATTTACACTATCTGAATCGTTCCCTATGCCTACATTGTACACTACGTGCCATTTACTGTACAGGAATTACTACACTGTCAACAAGCGACCGATCTCAGCCGCAGCTTTAGCGTCTATTTATAGTGTAGGGGGCGGGCGCTTCGGCTTCTAGTGAGCGTTTGATTGGTCAGAAGATTTGATGAGAAGATGAAGTACGATGTGACGTCAAAAATATCTTTGAGCCGTTTTGGAGGAAGTGACGAACTGAAAGCTTTGAATGCTTATATCTTCTAAAGGCGAATTTTGTCACTGTTTTGGAGCACACTGCCTTATACAGTGGGTACGGAAAGTATTCAGACCCCCTTAAATTTTTCACTCTTTGTTATATTGCAGCCATTTGCTAAAATCATTTCATTTAAGTTTTCCTCATTAATGTACACACAGCACCCCATATTGACAGAAAAACACAGAATTGTTGACATTTTTGCAGATTTGCAGATTTAGAAAAACTGAAATATCACATGGTCCTAAGTATTCAGACCCTTTGCTCAGTATTTAGTAGAAGCAACCTTTTGATCTAATACAGCCATGAGTCTTTTTGGGAAAGAGGCAACAAGTTTTTCACACCTGGATTTGGGAATCCTCTGCCATTCCTCCTTGCAGATCCTCCCCAGTTCTGTCAGGTTGGATGGTAAACATTGGTGGACAGCCATTTTTAGGTCTCTCCAGAGATGCTCAATTGGGTTTAAGTCAGGGCTCTGGCTGGGCCATTCAAGAACAGTCACAGAGTTGTTGTGAAGCCACTCCTTCGTTATTTTAGCTGTGTGCTTAGGGTCATTGTCTTGTTGGAAGATAAACCTTCGGCCCAGTCTGAGGTCCTGAGCACTCTGGAGAAGGTTTTCGTCCAGAATATCCCTGTACTTGGCCGCATTCATCTTTCCCTCAATTGCAACCAGTCGTCCTGTCCCTGCAGCTGAAAAACACCCCCACAGCATGATGCTGCCACCACTATTCATTATTCATCATCATGGAAACAACACTTGGCAAGTTGGCATAAATGTGAGCTATTTGTTTTTATTTTGAAACATGCTGTGCTTGCCTTTGATTAATTAAATCACAGCCGTTTAAAGTTTAAGGGTCACATTTAAAGGTCCCCTGAAGTGCCTTGAAACAGCAGCATTATTCTATGTGGTGACGTAATTTCAACTGAAACAGGAAGACAGGGCGGGACATATCGAGCAGCCCCGCCCCCTTTTAAAATTAGCCAATAGCGTTTAGTTTATATCTGCACGGGTCAGAGCCGTTGAGCTCGGTAAAGCCGCTTTTGACAGTCACAGTCTAATAGATTACCACCTAGATTCAATATGAAACTCTTAGTAAAACAAAATAGTGATCATAATCATGCTGAGGCTGTGTAGTTTTAAAAGTGTTTAATATATGGCGACTCGCGCATATGATGCGCTCCGTGCGATCGCGTCTCTGGACCGGAGCCAAAGTCCGGACCAGACTGCGCACTGCCGCGGTTCGCGTGACACAACGTGAAACCAGACCTCATTTGCCCCAGTCGACAGCATATTTACACTATCTGAATCGTTCCCTATGCCTACATTGTACACTACGTGCCATTTACTGTACAGGAATTACTACACTGTCAACAAGCGACCGATCTCAGCCGCAGCTTTAGCGTCTATTTATAGTGTAGGGGGCGGGCGCTTCGGCTTCTAGTGAGCGTTTGATTGGTCAGAAGATTTGATGAGAAGATGAAGTACGATGTGACGTCAAAAATATCTTTGAGCCGTTTTGGAGGAAGTGACGAACTGAAAGCTTTGAATGCTTATATCTTCTAAAGGCGAATTTTGTCACTGTTTTGGAGCACACTGCCTTATACAGTGGGTACGGAAAGTATTCAGACCCCCTTAAATTTTTCACTCTTTGTTATATTGCAGCCATTTGCTAAAATCATTTAAGTTAATTTTTTTTCCTCATTACTGTACACACAGCACCCCATATTGACAGAAAAACACAGAATTGAAGCTTTCATAATTAAACAGCATTTGAAATGTGAATTTTTGTAATCAAAATCAAATCGAAATCTCACTCAAAATGATCACTAAATTGATGCACTGAGAAATAGCCTACCATAAGCCTTTGTATAGTTTAGTTAGCTATGTATTTCTTTAAAGTCCGTAAAAATAGGGTCCAATGTAGGCCTACTTTGTTAATATGAAGGAATTTTCCATATTTTCACAGGTATTTTACCCATATTTTGAATTGCTTATTGTAGGCTATTTGAATCGTGTTTTAGAGTTAAATAAATGTCCGTATCTAATGCCCTGACAGAAACTTGCCATTTTCTTTCCTTACAGTGTAGCCTACACTCTGTAAAAATACGGCACAATTCATGAGTTAATATGAAGGAATTTTTTATATTGAACTTGATTTTGACAGGTGCTTTACCCATATTTTAATACGCATTGGGTGTAGTGTTTTAGGGTTGAAGGAATTTAATCGTAAAAAAATGACGGGAAACTGAAAATAAATTTAAACGTTCCGTAAATTTAGCGGCAACGGGTAATTTTCTGCCAGGATATTATCCGTTTTTGTAAGAATTTGGTGAGGTTTTTCTACGGCGGTAGGTGTAGTTTTGACAGAAAAATAATTTGCCATTACTTAATATGAGGGATGTTTCTCGAAAGTTTTTCGTAAATTCCACTTTTTCTTCAACGTTACCTTTTTATAAGGTGTCAACACGGAACATACTTTGTCCTATGTTTTGGATAACTGGACAGAATGCTTCAAAAGTGCTGCCTAAGCTAATTCAAGTGTTAAAAATATCCAGCAGACTAGTTCTGTTTTCCATCAAAACGATCCATTGACTCAACACGGGAAGATTTTTTCCTCACATGAAAGTGGTTTCGGTTTACTTTCTTTTTATGAATGAAAAAGACACATGACCTATTTCACCTCTTTTGGAGTCCCTAATTTAAACTTAGCATGTATGCTTCCGCAACTGATTCAGACAAAGCATTTTGATAAATCAAAAGGACATGTCCCTCTAATACTCACAGTATTTACACAGGCTAAAGTTTTTCAACATTTTGAACTGAGCGAGCCAGAAGCCGGAGCGCCTTGCGCACCTTCTCTTGCGTAAAGTGGAAAGCGAAACCTATGGAAGAACAGAAGCAGTTTGCAAAATGATGGAGAAATTTGGGCAGCATAATAAATTAAAACTGTTTCATCACTATAACATTATAAATCACAGACTAATTCAAGCTATAATAATTCCAAAAAAATTCAAACCACTCGAGTTTATAATTATGATAAGTTGGCAAGCAAATTTAGGTCGGCTAAATATTGGTAAATTTCTATCCAATTTACTTGTTTCTGCCACTTTAAGAAATTTGAAAGTCTGATCTGTATAGGTAAATAAATCATACATCACTTACCAGATATCCTACTCACTCTGACCGGTCTGCCCAGAATCTGATCTGTTTTATAGCACACCATGCAGAAACCGAAAGAATATGATGGTGATGCTTTTACCCACAAAGTTTCCGATGCTGTCCAGTCACTCATGATGCAGGTTAAGAAAAAAACCGACATCTTTATCTTCATATAGGCCTATTTAAAGGAAAGACAGAAGGATATGGACTTTTTTTACTCCTGATCACAGCACATTTATTCCTTTTAACCTCAAAGTTTTGTTTCTTGAGTATGATCAAAAGACTGGCCACAATTCTCCTCTTCCCTCTTATCACAGGACTTTAGTACCAAAGCTGGATTCTATGTGAACATATCAAGTCAAGTCTGCATCATGAGCGAGACCGGTGTTATGCCGTTTAAAAGTTTGGGGTCAATAGGATTTTATTATTTATTTATTTGAAAGAAATTAATACCTAGGCTACTTTCAGCAATGTTAAATTGATTTAAAAAAAAGTGATATTAAAGACTTACTAAATATAAACATATAAATTATTTATATTTTGAATAATGCTGTTCTTTTTAATTTTTTTACTCATCAGTGAATCCTGGAGAAAAAAAAGCCTATCACAGGTTCCAAAAAACATTAAATAGCACAATTAATGGCTGATGTAAATTCAGCTTTGCCACCAGGAATTAGATGCTGCTTCTCAATTTTAAGAATGCAAAGAACGCACTTGCGCGGAGACCGGTCTTGCAGGCTAACTTGAAAGAAGGAACCCGGGAGGACGAGGACTTACACATCTATGAGTTGGCATGGGCAGGGGCGCCTTAAGATATCCAGAGGCATTATGGTAGGCTCCCCCTCCCTAGATTGTTTTTTTGCTTCCTGAAAATTATGTATGTTAAATTTGGTTTTTTTTCTTCTTATTGATATGTTAGTTAACATTTAAAACACGGTTCTGCATAAAATGTGAAGATAAGTGAATATGCAAATTCACTCTGCCAGAAGGTGGTGCTTGTGGAACAGCAGAATTATAGCCGCTACATAAAGTAAGCAATACAAAAAGAAAATGCCATCAGAACTTTCCTGGCCGAAATGTGTTTACAGGTATGATTTAAACACCATAAATTACACAAAATATTCATTATTCATCATCATGGAAACAACACTTGGCAAGTTGGCATAAATGTGAGCTATTTGTTTTTATTTTGAAACATGCTGTGCTTGCCTTTGATTAATTAAATCACAGCCGTTTAAAGTTTAAGGGTCACATTTAAAGGTCCCCTGAAGTGCCTTGAAACAGCAGCATTATTCTATGTGGTGACGTAATTTCAACTGAAACAGGAAGACAGGGCGGGACATATCGAGCAGCCCCGCCCCCTTTTAAAATTAGCCAATAGCGTTTAGTTTATATCTGCACGGGTCAGAGCCGTTGAGCTCGGTAAAGCCGCTTTTGACAGTCACAGTCTAATAGATTACCACCTAGATTCAATATGAAACTCTTAGTAAAACAAAATAGTGATCATAATCATGCTGAGGCTGTGTAGTTTTAAAAGTGTTTAATATATGGCGACTCGCGCATATGATGCGCTCCGTGCGATCGCGTCTCTGGACCGGAGCCAAAGTCCGGACCAGACTGCGCACTGCCGCGGTTCGCGTGACACAACGTGAAACCAGACCTCATTTGCCCCAGTCGACAGCATATTTACACTATCTGAATCGTTCCCTATGCCTACATTGTACACTACGTGCCATTTACTGTACAGGAATTACTACACTGTCAACAAGCGACCGATCTCAGCCGCAGCTTTAGCGTCTATTTATAGTGTAGGGGGCGGGCGCTTCGGCTTCTAGTGAGCGTTTGATTGGTCAGAAGATTTGATGAGAAGATGAAGTACGATGTGACGTCAAAAATATCTTTGAGCCGTTTTGGAGGAAGTGACGAACTGAAAGCTTTGAATGCTTATATCTTCTAAAGGCGAATTTTGTCAGACACGCACACAAAATAGCGCTCATACTAGGCTTCTTTGCTAGCGCATTGTTGTGCATTTCGCTCTCAGTATATCGGTGGAACTAAACAAACTGTGGGGGAGAAACCTAAACTGAACCATTCACTACATATTCCTACAAGCAGGGCGTCGCTGAAAATGAGTGTGTGAGTTTGTTTACAGAATGCTGCTGTCACTGCTGCAAACTCCATATATACAAATAATTATTCGAAAAATATAATTTACCTGCAGCCAGTAGGCCCCTCCCAATAAGTGTAGGCCCCTGGGCTTCAGCCCGTTAAAGCCCGTGAGGTAATGCGCCCCTGTGCAAAATTAAACAAAATCTTAATCGGCTGTCATGAATAAAGTGAAAATTTAAATAAAATGAAAAGCGTCGACTCATATCTCATATTCCTTTTTACAGTGTTGGGCATTAAAACCAATCACAAACGATTCTATTGAGCTTGAGTGCAATGGCCAATCAGAGGTGTGCAGATTAGTCATCGCTGAAACGCGGAGTTGCAGATGTATGTACGATGTATTAATGATTAATTTCACAGTGCAGACAGTTTCACTGATTATAACGAAAGTGGTGTTTATATATATATATATATACATATATAGCAATACATTTATAACACATTGTTTAGATATGTTAAATATGCAACAACTTTAAATCAGTAGTTTAAATCCCCATCTTTTTAGATTTTATTGGCATTAGCAATGCAGCATGGGATTGTAGTTCATTAAGTATATTAAGTACAGTTTTGTAGCTGACGATTTTCCGATTTTCATATAATTTGCTACTTCAGATCATGTTCGTCATTGTTTGATTTGCCTTCTGGCTGGTTGGTTTGCTTCATGCCTTGTAACTCTTAAACAATTACTTTTTGTAAAATCCCTCTGAGAAAAAAATACACTCAAAAAATTAGGTGAAGTTGTTTGTCTTTAATTAGATGTGTCTATTTTTATTGATACTTGACAGTGTTGAAATAAAAGTGTAGAGCCTAAAATTAACATTCTCCAAACACCAAATGCGACTTATAATCAGTGTTGGTGAGTATATTAAACAGTGTTACTCGCCAATTGGCTGACGACTTTTTAAAAATGTATTCTAACAATGCCTGAGAATGCGATATGGTTAAAGGGGTCATATGATGTTGCTAAAAAGAACATTATTTTGTGTATTTGATGTAATGAAATGTGTTTTAAATGATTTTAGCAAATGGCTGCAACATAACAAAGAGTGAAAATTTTAAGGGGGTCTGAATACTTTCCGTACCCACTGTAGATAACCTTAAGACTTACATATTGATATTAACCCCAAAAAACTTTAATTTTGATTTCATGGGGACTTTAAGCAATACGATTCCTGTTTTTCCGTCCCGGATTTCAAATTGAGACTTTAAAGCAGTACTTCTGATGGAACACAGTGACTGAATCTAAAACCTTCAGCTGACACACATATTATATCCATGCATTTGTAAATTTCCTTTCACAGTGTTGTGTTTCTTGTTAATCTGCACGTTAACATATTAGAAACACGCACACAAAATAGCGCTCATACTAGGCTTCTTTGCTAGCGCATTGTTGTGCATTTCGCTCTCAGTATATCGGTGGAACTAAACAAACTGTGGGGGAGAAACCTAAACTGAACCATTCACTACATATTACTACAAGCAGGGCGTCGCTGAAAATGAGTGTGTGAGTTTGTTTACAGAATGCTGCTGTCACTGCTGCAAACTCCATATATACAAATAATTATTCGAAAAATATAATTTACCTGCAGCCAGTAGGCCCCTCCCAATAAGTGTAGGCCCCTGGGCTTCAGCCCGTTAAAGCCCGTGAGGTAATGCGCCCCTGTGCAAAATTAAACAAAATCTTAATCGGCTGTCATGAATAAAGTGAAAATTTAAATAAAATGAAAAGCGTCGACTCATATCTCATATTCCTTTTTACAGTGTTGGGCATTAAAACCAATCACAAACGATTCTATTGAGCTTGAGTGCAATGGCCAATCAGAGGTGTGCAGATTAGTCATCGCTGAAACGCGGAGTTGCAGATGTATGTACGATGTATTAATGATTCATTTCACAGTGCAGACAGTTTCACTGATTATAACGAAAGTGGTGTTTATATATATATATATATACACACACAATATATATTTGGTATTTATTTATTTATTTTGAGAGTGCTTTAATTTGCCCTGTATACTGAATTAAGTGATAAGGTTCTTTTCGCTGTTAACCGTGGAACCCGGAATTAGTAACTTACAATGTTTTATTAAATTTACGGTTTTATGGCATATGACACAAATAGCTGTCTGATAATTAAGTAAAAAGACTACTTATGCCTAGTTAATAGTTAATTACAATAACTTTAGGCTACTTAGCATTACCTTGGAGTGTGTTGGTTCAGACTCATAGTGCCGGCCCGGTCCTTCCTATACACAAAATGCGCATGTTGCATAGGGCCCCCGAACCACCAGGGGGCCCCATTGCTCTCAAAGATTAATTTTAGTTTCATTTTTTATTTTGGCTATGGATATTTTTTCCTTTAAAACGGTGCGCTTTCGCCTTTTCTGCATAACATCCAAATCAGTCAAATCATGTAACGTGACTGTCGTATACTCTCCTGGCAGATTTCAGATTTCGGTACAACATTGGCCGTGTTCGATACAACTAAAAAAAGTTAAAAGCACAATGAACTGCAGAAGAGACACTGTTGCCCAGGGCCAACAAGCCTTTATGGGGCCCTAAGCAGAATTTTATTTGGGGGCCCCTCGGTGCCACCAATACTACTGATTATTGACAGTGCTTGATTATTCGCACACTTTAAATCTAACACTCCCATTATAGCTGTGTTGCTTACATATACCAATGTCTGCCTGGCATGCAACAGTAGCAAACCCACAAGAGTGGTCAGGTATTTATTTGCACTATAACATTCAAAATCTACAGTACTAAGTGGCATACTTAATGTGGTGTACTGAAAAGTAGCTAAATAAACCAGCAGACAATGCATTTATGCATAAAATAACTGATGTTATTTTAACAACATACATTATTAAACACAGCAGCAAGCCATCTGTACTAAAACAACAACTCTGGGGCCCCTCGGTGCCACCAATACTACTGATTATTGACAGTGCTTGATTATTCGCACACTTTAAATCTAACACTCCCATTATAGCTGTGTTGCTTACATATACCAATGTCTGCCTGGCATGTATTTACCCTTCTATGATTTTTAATTGCAACAGTAGCAAACCCACAAGAGAGGTCAGGTATTTATTTGCACTATAACATTCAAAATCTACAGTACTAAGTGGCATACTTAATGTGGTGTACTGAAAAGTAGCTAAATAAACCAGCAGACAATGCATTTATGCATAAAATAACTGATGTTATTTTAACAACATACATTATTAAACACAGCAGCAAGCCATCTGTACTAAAACAACAACTCTTAATCTATCCAAACAGTTGATGGGCACCTTTGATTTCCATAGTATTTTTTTTCCTACTATGGAAGTCAATGGTGCCCATCAACTGTTTGGATACTAACACTTCTCAAATATCTTCTTTTGTGTTCAACAGAAGAAAGAAACTCGTACAGGTTTGGAACAAGTGGAGGGTGAGTAAATGATGAAGTGAACTACTCCTTTACTATTGCATTCTTGTATAATTACCATTGTCCATTGACATGATATATCGAAAAAAGAAATAATAATAATAAATAAATAAAAATAAAATAAATCAAATGGTCATTTCATGTACTCTTGGGGGGGGCCTGGCGGCCACGGGGTTCGCTTATTTAGCTTATTCTTTGGGCCGGCTCTGCCCAGGCACGTTCCGAGACTGAGTGAAACACAAACACAGGGCTTTAGGTGTGCGCTTAAACAGACAAATACACACATGAAAAGATACAAATATGTCAAAATGTCCATCTTGGTGAGTTTTCACTTAAACACAGTCAGTTACGTATGTCTTAAGTGAACATAAACAGTTGGAAATATTGCTAGCTAGTCTATTAGATCTGTGCATCCCATGACAGCACACTACTGTATAAACCTGCTGCTGTCTGTGTTATTAATGTTAATCAAACAACAAAAGAAATCAATAGAATCATTCACTGCTCTTCACTGAATAACTTTAGCTTTGTTATGAATACATTTTGATGAAGTGAACTACTCCTTTACTATTGCATTCTTGTATAATTACCATTGTCCATTGACATGATATATCGAAAAATAATAATAATAATAAATAAATCAAAATAAAATAAATCAAATGGTCATTTCATGTACTCTTGGGGGGGGCCTGGTGGCCACGGGGTTCGCTTATTTAGCTTATTCTTTGGGCCGGCTCTGCCCAGGCACGTTCCGAGACTGAGTGAAACACAAACACAGGGCTTTAGGTGTGCGCTTAAACAGACAAATACACACATGAAAAGATACAAATATGTCAAAATGTCCATCTTGGTGAGTTTTCACTTAAACACAGTCAGTTACGTATGTCTTAAGTGAACATAAACAGTTGGAAATATTGCTAGCTAGTCTATTAGATCTGTGCATCCCATGACAGCACACTACTGTATAAACCTGCTGCTGTCTGTGTTATTAATGTTAATCAAACAACAAAAGAAATCAATAGAATCATTCACTGCTCTTCACTGAATAACTTTAGCTTTGTTATGAATACATTTATATTTAGGCTAATTCTTATGGTGAAGACTTTTAGTTTTACATTGGATTACTTTAATACATTTCTGTATAGGCTTTATTGGCTAAATTGTTTATGTTATTTATATTTTTCTATTGTATTTGTTTTATTGTTTGTAATTTTCTTATTTTTTATTGTATTACTAACATTTGTTGTTTGTTGAGTAAACTGCTCTGATAGAACAGGTTAATGGGTTGGGGGTCATTTTGTGGTTTTTATGAATGCACAGACAAGCGTCCCATAATATATATAAAGTACTATATATATATATATATACAGTGGGTACGGAAAGTATTCAGACACCCTTAAATTTTTCACTCTTTGTTATATTGCAGCCATTTGCTAAAATCATTTAAGTTAATTTTTTTCCTCATTAATGTACACACAGCACCCCATATTGACAGAAAAACACAGAATTGTTGACATTTTTGCAGATTTATTAAAAAAGAAAAACTGAAATATCACATGGTCCTAAGTATTCAGACCCTTTGCTCAGTATTTAGTAGAAGCACCCTTTTGATCTAATAAAGCCATGAGTCTTTTTGGGAAAGATGCAACAAGTTGTTCACACCTGGATTTGGGGATCCTCTGCCATCCCTCCTTGCAGATCCTCTCCAGTTCTGCCAGGTTGGATGGTAAACGTTGGTGGACAGACATTTTTAGGTCTCTCCAGAGATGCTCAATTGGGTTTAAGTCAGGGCCCTGGCTGG
>NW_015505490.1:361808-469093 GCF_001515645.1 Sinocyclocheilus grahami
ACTTGTTGGGTCTTTCCCAAAAAGACTCATGGCTGTATTAGATCAAAAGTGTGCTTCTACTAAATACTGAGCAAAGGGTCTGAATACTTAGGACCATGTGATATTTCAGTTTTTCTTTTTTAATAAATCTGCAAAAATGTCAACAATTCTGTGTTTTTCTGTCAATATGGGGTGCTGTGTGTACATTAATGAGGAAAAAAAATTAACTTAAATGATTTTAGCAAATGGCTGCAATATAACAAAGAGTGAAAATTTTAAGGGGGTCTGAATACTTTCCGTACCCACTGTAGATAACCTTAAGACTTACATATTGATATTAACCCCAAAAAACTTTAATTTTGATTTCATGGGGACTTTAAGCAATACGATTCCTGTTTTTCCGTCCCGGATTTCAAATTGAGACTTTAAAGCAGTACTTCTGATGGAACACAGTGACTGAATCTAAAACCTTCAGCTGACACACATATTATATCCATGCATTTGTAAATTTCCTTTCACAGTGTTGTGTTTCTTGTTAATCTGCACGTTAACATATTAGAAACACGCACACAAAATAGCGCTCATACTAGGCTTCTTTGCTAGCGCATTGTTGTGCATTTCGCTCTCAGTATATCGGTGGAACTAAACAAACTGTGGGGGAGAAACCTAAACTGAACCATTCACTACATATTACTACAAGCAGGGCGTCGCTGAAAATGAGTGTGTGAGTTTGTTTACAGAATGCTGCTGTCACTGCTGCAAACTCCATATATACAAATAATTATTCGAAAAATATAATTTACCTGCAGCCAGTAGGCCCCTCCCAATAAGTGTAGGCCCCTGGGCTTCAGCCCGTTAAAGCCCGTGAGGTAATGCGCCCCTGTGCAAAATTAAACAAAATCTTAATCGGCTGTCATGAATAAAGTGAAAATTTAAATAAAATGAAAAGCGTCGACTCATATCTCATATTCCTTTTTACAGTGTTGGGCATTAAAACCAATCACAAACGATTCTATTGAGCTTGAGTGCAATGGCCAATCAGAGGTGTGCAGATTAGTCATCGCTGAAACGCGGAGTTGCAGATGTATGTACGATGTATTAATGATTCATTTCACAGTGCAGACAGTTTCACTGATTATAACGAAAGTGGTGTTTATATATATATATATATACACACACAATATATATTTGGTATTTATTTATTTATTTTGAGAGTGCTTTAATTTGCCCTGTATACTGAATTAAGTGATAAGGTTCTTTTCGCTGTTAACCGTGGAACCCGGAATTAGTAACTTACAATGTTTTATTAAATTTACGGTTTTATGGCATATGACACAAATAGCTGTCTGATAATTAAGTAAAAAGACTACTTATGCCTAGTTAATAGTTAATTACAATAACTTTAGGCTACTTAGCATTACCTTGGAGTGTGTTGGTTCAGACTCATAGTGCCGGCCCGGTCCTTCCTATACACAAAATGCGCATGTTGCATAGGGCCCCCGAACCACCAGGGGGCCCCATTGCTCTCAAAGATTAATTTTAGTTTCATTTTTTATTTTGGCTATGGATATTTTTTCCTTTAAAACGGTGCGCTTTCGCCTTTTCTGCATAACATCCAAATCAGTCAAATCATGTAAAGTGACTGTCGTATACTCTCCTGGCAGATTTCAGATTTCGGTACAACATTGGCCGTGTTCGATACAACTAAAAAAAGTTAAAAGCACAATGAACTGCAGAAGAGACACTGTTGCCCAGGGCCAACAAGCCTTTATGGGGCCCTAAGCAGAATTTTATTTGGGGGCCCCTCGGTGCCACCAATACTACTGATTATTGACAGTGCTTGATTATTCGCACACTTTAAATCTAACACTCCCATTATAGCTGTGTTGCTTACATATACCAATGTCTGCCTGGCATGCAACAGTAGCAAACCCACAAGAGTGGTCAGGTATTTATTTGCACTATAACATTCAAAATCTACAGTACTAAGTGGCATACTTAATGTGGTGTACTGAAAAGTAGCTAAATAAACCAGCAGACAATGCATTTATGCATAAAATAACTGATGTTATTTTAACAACATACATTATTAAACACAGCAGCAAGCCATCTGTACTAAAACAACAACTCTTAATCTATCCAAACAGTTGATGGGCACCTTTGATTTCCATAGTATTTTTTTTCCTACTATGGAAGTCAATGGTGCCCATCAACTGTTTGGATACTAACACTTCTCAAATATCTTCTTTTGTTTTCAACAGAAGAAAGAAACTCGTACAGGTTTGGAACAAGTGGAGGGTGAGTAAATGATGAAGTGAACTACTCCTTTACTATTGCATTCTTGTATAATTACCATTGTCCATTGACATGATATATCGAAAAAAGAAATAATAATAATAAATAAATAAAAATAAAATAAATCAAATGGTCATTTCATGTACTCTTGGGGGGGGCCTGGCGGCCACGGGGTTCGCTTATTTAGCTTATTCTTTGGGCCGGCTCTGCCCAGGCACGTTCCGAGACTGAGTGAAACACAAACACAGGGCTTTAGGTGTGCGCTTAAACAGACAAATACACACATGAAAAGATACAAATATGTCAAAATGTCCATCTTGGTGAGTTTTCACTTAAACACAGTCAGTTACGTATGTCTTAAGTGAACATAAACAGTTGGAAATATTGCTAGCTAGTCTATTAGATCTGTGCATCCCATGACAGCACACTACTGTATAAACCTGCTGCTGTCTGTGTTATTAATGTTAATCAAACAACAAAAGAAATCAATAGAATCATTCACTGCTCTTCACTGAATAACTTTAGCTTTGTTATGAATACATTTATATTTAGGCTAATTCTTATGGTGAAGACTTTTAGTTTTACATTGGATTACTTTAATACATTTCTGTATAGGCTTTATTGGCTAAATTGTTTATGTTATTTATATTTTTCTATTGTATTTGTTTTATTGTTTGTAATTTTCTTATTTTTTATTGTATTACTAACATTTGTTGTTTGTTGAGTAAACTGCTCTGATAGAACAGGTTAATGGGTTGGGGGTCATTTTGTGGTTTTTATGAATGCACAGACAAGCGTCCCATAATATATATAAAGTACTATATATATATATATATACAGTGGGTACGGAAAGTATTCAGACACCCTTAAATTTTTCACTCTTTGTTATATTGCAGCCATTTGCTAAAATCATTTAAGTTAATTTTTTTCCTCATTAATGTACACACAGCACCCCATATTGACAGAAAAACACAGAATTGTTGACATTTTTGCTAACGCAAGACGTATTTTTTAGAGTGTTTGCTCATCTGCATTAGGACGTTTCCTATTAGATGTCAAATAAACATTTAGAAGATGTCTTTAAGATGTTTATGATTTAGAATGTATGTAAAACTGACATCTTATAGACACTGATCAGATGTTTGTACACAGCAGATGCTTTCCAAACGAAGAGATCTTTAACAGACATCTTGCAGTCGTACGTGTGCTATCTGGGAAACTACCTCATAGGGGAAAGCATGGCAAGGCAAGAATGAGCAGGACAAGAAAAGGCAAGGAATTTGAGGCAGGCCAAGACATGGCAGGGCAAGGCAGCCACACGGCCCAACACCCACTCAAAGCCGCACACTCACAGAGAGAGGTAAAATCCATAGAGGACTCACATGGGGTAAAATTATGATACTGGCGATCAGCAGAAGTAACCATAACTGCTCACTTCTTGTTATATAATTATCAGACGGTAAATCAAAAAAGTATACTGTCATTATTTATCCTTTTAGTAGAGGCTATATCTGAAAACTTCAGTGTTAAATAAAATTTGATATTTGGATAAAGTGTGTTGGGAGTGTTTGTGTGAGATGCATCTCAACCACTGATCTAGCCTATAGGCTAAATGTATATATAATTCTCCAATATAGATCAGTGATCTCAACATGTTTCATATAACTTGACACAATCTAGGCACGAGAACTATAGACCTTACCACGCTCCTTTTCATTTTTTTTCTGCGATCATTGTCTTTTGACTTCCGGTTTGTATTTCCACAGCATGAGGGTTTATGAATGAATTCTGCACATTTTAAAATCTTCCCTGTCTACTGACATTTGTTATGACATCTGCTTCAAACATTGCAATACTCATGATAACTTTTGTTAACTCTACAATAAGTAAATCCACTTCACCAGCTAATTTGACAGCAATGTCATAGAAATGTACAGAGCTACTGCAAAAACGGATGTTCAAAGACAACATTGTAAAGATGGCTGCACGCTTGTTTTTCTGTCGCATTTGTTGGCTGCATACATCTTTGAAGATGACTCATTCCAGAAAAACAACTATTATAAAACCATTATAAAATCCCAGTAATTTCTTTCGGTAACATTTTATTTTAAGGTGTCCTTGTTACAGTGTAATTATATATTTACGTGCTGAGTAATATTAATTAACTACATGTACTTACTATTATAATAACAATTAATTATGCATAATTAATTGTTATTATAATAGTAAGTACATGTAGTTAATTAATATTACTCAGCACGTAAATATATAATTACACTGTAACAAGGACACCTTAAAATAAAGTGTAACCTTTCTTTCTTACTTTGAAATGTGTTTTCTTCACATGTGTGTAAATGTGTTTACACTTACAAGTTACAAGTTTTCGTCAGCAAGACTGATAATTGGTATGTCTCTGTATATGTGTTTATCTGTTTCAAAATGCAATACAGTCTCCTCACATCAAAATTTTTTGTTTATTCTGCTGATGCCATATACCACCTGTAGTTGGCCAATGTCTAGAAACGACTTTGGCTGTGTCAAGTGCATAATCTCTGCTTGCTGTCAGTCATCATATATTATTTCATTGAGCACTCAATAAACACCCTGCCACTGAATGTGCATTTGTGGTCATATACATTTTTCTCATGAAAGAAGTATTGTCTAGCAGACACTTACCCAAAAGTGCGTAATCATAAGTGTGACAACCACATATCCTGCAGCAGACATAACCACATCTGCACCATACAGTGCATATAAACATTCTGTTAGTCTGTCTTTGTCTTGAACAAATGCTAAGTATTTTTATAAGCTCTTGATTGTAAATGTGTTTACAGTTACAAGTTACAAGTTTTCGTCAGCAAGACTGATAATTGGTATGTCTCTGTATATGTGTTTATCTGTTTCAAAATGCAATACAGTCTCCTCACATCAAACATTTTTTGTTTATTCTGCTGATGCCATATACCACCTGTAGTTGGCCAATGTCTAGAAACGACTTTGGCTGTGTCAAGTGCATAATCTCTGCTTGCTGTCAGTCATCATATATTATTTCATTGAGCACTCAATAAACACCCTGCCACTGAATGTGCATTTGTGGTCATATACATTTTTCTCATGAAAGAAGTATTGTCTAGCAGACACTTACCCAAAAGTGCGTAATCATAAGTGTGACAACCACATATCCTGCAGCAGACATAACCACATCTGCACCATACAGTGCATATAAACATTCTGTTAGTCTGTCTTTGTCTTGAACAAATGCTAAGTATTTTTATAAGCTCTTGATGTGTTGATAATGCAGGTATTTATTGGTTGTCCATAAATACGTTTTTATTGGCTGATATATAGTTCTCCTTGGCTGTAGAAATGTTTACAGCTTATCTTTTTGATTTTGATTTTTGCAAATACTTCATCAAATAATCTTTTTCATCATAATAATTATTTTAATTAATTCCATTTTTATTAATATTGTCTTATTGTCTGCTGTTTCTTGCATCATTGTGAAAACAAGTTCATTAAAATAATAGATACTTTTTGCAGTTGCAGCTACACAAGAAACAGCGTGAGAACCACTGCACATTCAAACAGAGACAAGACAATACACCACATGAGCGTCATCAGGATCCCGTCACCAGACCAAGAACTAGACCAACCAAAGTCTCACAGAACTGGGACTTTTCTTCTTCATTTAATGTGTTGCCATTACAAAACCATTTTTAAACTGCAAATGTGTTTCTCCTATATTTCATGATTTGTTTGAAAGTGAAAGTGAAGTGACAGAGTATGGTGTCTCATAGTCGGAATTTGTGCTCTGCATTTAGCCCATCCAAGTGCACACACACTCGGAGCAGTGGGCAGGAATATTGTTGCGGCGCCCGGGGAGCAGTTGGGGGTTCGGTGCCTTGCTCAAAGGTCTCAACTCAGTCGTGTTGAGGGTGGAAAAGAGCACTGGTTATTCACTCCCTCCACCGACAATCCCTGCCAGACCTGAGACTCGAACCCACAACCTCAGGGCCACGACTCGCATCATATGACCCCTTTAATAAATGTTTATAGTCTAATACCTTATTATTTTTTAACATTATTTTATTTGTATTTTAAACTAAATATATATTAAAAATGATCATATAAAATCATGATACTTATGATCAACTTCATAGATATTACAAATAGTATAGTTTAGTAAGATTCCTTTTATTAAATCATGTGTTTGTATTAGTGCAAAGTATAAGAAGTTAAATTGTCTCTCTCTTTATTCACAAGGAAGTAGCATGTAAAGACTAAGTATCAGAAAACAACATTTCTTACATTGTTTGGGGAATTCCAGTGTAATTAAAATCCTAACCCCTTTCAGTTTCAATTTGTATCTTTCTCTCTCTCTCTAG
The DNA here is from genome assembly GCF_001515645.1 of Sinocyclocheilus grahami. Classification (NCBI taxonomy): domain Eukaryota; kingdom Metazoa; phylum Chordata; class Actinopteri; order Cypriniformes; family Cyprinidae; genus Sinocyclocheilus; species Sinocyclocheilus grahami. Next base: position 368,468 of record NW_015505490.1, read on the forward strand.
CTCTCTCTGTCTTTCATGGCCTTCGAAAGTCCAATTTCTGATGTATGAGGATGTGGAGTGATATATTGCATCATCATATGGTTGATGCCATTGTGACACAACAGACTCCATGATATGTAGGATAACCAACAAATCTAATTAAATAGAGAATGTCTATAATGTATGTGTTTTTGATGAAAATACAATTATGTATTGTTTATCATAGATGAAAATAAATGTCTTTTCAAAACAGTCTCAAGATATGCATATTCTAATAGTTTTTTTTTTTTTTTACTTAAAAAAAGTAATTCTTTTCAGGTGTATTTCAGATGATTTTCAAATAGCACTGTTAATATTTAGAAGGACTTGATTACAGTTTTTCACATTTGCTAAGACACTAAATCCCATTCTCTGAACCAAATTCTCAATAGCCTAAACCATTTTGTCAAATAAATCACTCTTTCTGCAAAACCTTAAACAAGTTCAGGCAGTTTAGACACTCTTTTTGCAAAACTCGCTCTTTTTTACATTCTCACTCACTAAAATGCAATTTGTGATGCAAAACCCTAAACAGTAAACACAAGAAAGCAAAAGCTAGGCACAACTGCAACACGGTTGTCATTGTACACACAAAATAATTGAAAACTGTTCACACTTGTTTCTAAATATGTGAATGTACAAAATATAAGCCAGTTCAAAGTGCACAGATGGCATGGGTGCATCCATCAACCTGAGAGGTACGGAAGAGTGTGTATACGAGGTGGAGGAAGAGGAGGACGAGGAAGAGCAAGACCAAGAACAGTCATTTCAGATGAAATCAGAGTTACTGTGATAGACAACGTTCTTGTGCGTGGAATGACAGAGTCAGGACAAACAGTTCAACCTAAATTGAGCAGATTCTCTGTGGCCACCATAATCAGTTGGAATGTTCAAAAGAACAGCAAAAGAAAAGTGGAAGAGAATCTTGTGTAGAATTGCAAGACTACCTTATTATTTTTTAACATTATTTTATTTGTATTTTAAACTAAATATATATTAAAAATGATCATATAAAATCATGATACTTATGATCAACTTCATAGATATTACAAATAGTATAGTTTAGTAAGATTCCTTTTATTAAATCATGTGTTTGTATTAGTGCAAAGTATAAGAAGTTAAATTGTCTCTCTCTTTATTCACAAGGAAGTAGCATGTAAAGACTAAGTATCAGAAAACAACATTTCTTACATTGTTTGGGGAATTCCAGTGTAATTAAAATCCTAACCCCTTTCAGTTTCAATTTGTATCTTTCTCTCTCTCTCTAGCTCTCTCTGTCTTTCATGGCCTTCGAAAGTCCAATTTCTGATGTATGAGGATGTGGAGTGATATATTGCATCATCATATGGTTGATGCCATTGTGACACAACAGACTCCATGATATGTAGGATAACCAACAAATCAAATTAAATAGAGAATGTCTATAATGTATGTGTTTTTGATGAAAATACAATTATGTATTGTTTATCATAGATGAAAATAAATGTCTTTTCAAAACAGTCTCAAGATATGCATATTCTAATAGTTTTTTTTTTTTTTTACTTAAAAAAAGTAATTCTTTTCAGGTGTATTTCAGATGATTTTCAAATAGCACTGTTAATATTTAGAAGGACTTGATTACAGTTTTTCACATTTGCTAAGACACTAAATCCCATTCTCTGAACCAAATTCTCAATAGCCTAAACCATTTTGTCAAATAAATCACTCTTTCTGCAAAACCTTAAACAAGTTCAGGCAGTTTAGACACTCTTTTTGCAAAACTCGCTCTTTTTTACATTCTCACTCACTAAAATGCAATTTGTGATGCAAAACCCTAAACAGTAAACACAAGAAAGCAAAAGCTAGGCACAACTGCAACACGGTTGTCATTGTTTACACACAATAATTCAAAACTGTTCACACTTTTTTCTAAATTTGTGAATGTACAAAATATTCAAACTGCACAAATGGCATGGGTGCATCCATCAATCTGAGAGGTACGGAAGAGTGTGTATACGAGGTGGAGGAAGAGGAGGACGAGGAAGAGCAAGACCAAGAACAGTCATTTCAGATGAAATCAGAGTTACTGTGATAGACAACGTTCTTGTGCGTGGAATGACAGAGTCAGGACAAACAGTTCAACCTAAATTGAGCAGATTCTCTGTGGCCACCATAATCAGTTGGAATGTTCAAAAGAACAGCAAAAGAAAAGTGGAAGAGAATCTTGTGTAGAATTGCAAGACTGACACGTTAGGGTGGAAAAACTAGCCTGTGGTGATATAAACGTGCTGTCTTCTCAAGGCTGGATCCGCCACACCAGAGGGGTTTTTTCCACGTTGCCTGCCTGCGACGTAGATGAAGTCCTCTGATTCTTTTTTACACACACACACATATATATATATATATATACTGTAGTTTTTAATAACAAAATATTTACTAAATAGGCTACAATAAACATTTTTTTTGTAACTACATGCCCTGGACACTGTGTTCTCCATTTTTTGATTGTAGTGTCTAATGAATGATCTGTAATGTGTATATTATTGACTAATGTGTGTATGATTTGAAAGCTTTGTTTGATTTTGAGTAGCCTACAGTTGAAATGGTTTTGAAGCGATTGTTTGATTTTGAGTCAGGGGTTCTGTGAATTTAGTTTGAAGGTTTGGATTTGTGTTTAAGGTTTTGAGAAACTGAGTGATGGTTTCAAGAAATGTGTTTTAGCAATTCAGAAAAACTGTAATAATTATGACTTTTATTATGAAATTAACGTTTTCGCTTATTCGCTACTTTTATTTTGAAATAGCTCGTGCGTAGGCTGCGCAGGAAGTTAACACAAACTACTTGTTTTTGCTGCCGCGTTCACGTTGCTCATTACATTACACATTTATTGAATGATAGAAAGGTCAGTTCATCCTTTACTCTGTGTTAAAACACTATGTTGCTTAATCTTGACCATTTTTTTTTATGACTGTACTTTAAATAAACCTTTAATTTAACTGAACGGTTGTGTTAGCTTGTAGGAAAACGTAAGAGGAAACCAATTAGTGAACTAATGTCAGTAACGTTAGAGCTGTTTGTGAACTATTTTGTCTTTATGATACCAAACAATCATCAACACTTCATATAACGTCTCCCGTTAAAGACCGTGTCAAGTACCTGGGGATTTTCCTTATTAAATATAGACTGACTCGCCAACAACTCAATTTTTCAACTAAAATAACAAACTAGAATAGTCTTTAGTTATTGGCTTCCACGAGAACTCTATCGTTCTTATATCTAAAGTAGAGGGGTCGTACCGTTGTGTTCATCCCGCTTTATCTTTATTTGTTAGTGACAAAATTGCTGATGATATGATTTTTTTTTACTGAATTTTATTTGGATGAATTTGTCCCATAAAATTAGGAAATCTGTTTTGTCTAACAGGCGTTGTGATGTTGGACTGGAAGTTTTAGATTTCAAAGAATTAGTTGGTTTAAAAAAATGTCTCTGTAGTAATGACTCAATTTGGTGCTATATTTCGTAGATTGGGTGGTCTTTCTTTTAAAATGCAATTTCACCCCTTTTAAATCGCCGATCTCTCTCTCTAATTCTCACCAACAAGCGTTACTTGCTTGGAAACTGTTATGTGCACACAAAGTCATCCTAACAAAGTAATTCTTTGGAGTAGTTCGAATATTTTAATCCCTGGAAATTCCATTTTCATTGACAAGTGGAATGACAGGGGTATTGTTTTGGATTTTTATTTTTTTTTAAATAATGGTACTATACTGGATTATGAAGAATTTATGACTTTGATTAATCTTCCTGTGCCAGCTAGTTCTTTCAATTCTGACATCAAAAGTTTGTCTCCAAGTTATGTGCATTTATTTAAAACATACATCTGCTTTAATGAGAGAAAAATAATTATGCCCAAACTTTCATTGGATGGAGTTTGTCTTGATAAAAAAAAACGTAACAGTTGATATAAAAAGGGAGCGTTACATTATTCAGTATATACATCCCCTAGATGTAAATCTTTCTGGACCAATTTTTTTTTGATAGTATTCATTGGAAGAAAGCATGGTTACTCCCAAAAATATTGCATTTACAATAAAATAAGAGAGGTCCATTTTAAGATTCTGCATAATGTCTATCCAACCAACTCCCGAATTCTTAAGGCTTATGATGATATTTTTCTTACTGACTGAGGTATTATTGTTTTTTTGACTTCATGTTATTGTATTTCAACACAGTGCTGCTTCTTGTTCTTTTTTTTCTCTTGCAATTAATAAAAAAAAGTCAATAGAGCTGTTGTTTTGTTTATATGACAATAACATGCCAAAGCCAATGTTTATTTTGGTAATCACTTATTTTTTGCATATCCAGCTCATTTGCTTGGCTTTTGGATTTCCAAAAAAGCGATTCTGTCCAAAATAGATATGAAGCCCTTGGTTTCTCAGACAACAGTCTTGTGTAGATTATAGAGCTTTTGAAACATTAAACTCTGCTGTGGTATGTTTTTTGAAGGTTTGATATCATGTCGAAGGTGTCTATGGGTAAAGTACTGCTCCGAAATGTCATCAGACACACAGATGCCCATAACAAGGTATATTAACTTTTAAATTTGCATTATTTGAGAATTTGTATATCAGCTGAAATCAGTCTTTGTAATGATTCAACTTCCAACCTGCAGATTCAAGAGGAATCAGAGATGTGGAAAATGAGGGATCATGAGCGACAAACCTTGTCTGCTCATTTCCCAAAGCACAGGTACAGACGGCACAACCTTTGTTTATTGCTCCTGATGTCTTTTTCTCTTAAGTGACCATATGTAATTCTCACTTAGGGGTGGCATGCACTGTGACCGTTATTTGGATGGCTCAGAGGGGTCCATGCGAGAGCGGCTTGGAGACAGAAGAGATGAGACGTCTGAGAGAGATGAGAGGGAGGCACGATACTGGACGCGAAAACTGTATGAGTTTGAAGCCAATGATCCTGACAGGTATTGCTGGTTGGTTTTGTTCTTGTTGTGCGTTAATTATTTTTTATATGCTTGAGGTATTTCCTGTGATCACAAAGCCGTGGTCTGTCCCCTCAGGTGGGGCCACAGTGGATTTAAGGAGCTTTATCCAGAGGAAATTTATTCTGATGGGTAAGAAGAAGCAGCCCTGCCACTAATGAATATTCAGCATATTGTTGCAGGGTCTTTAAAGAGCAGAGGTATTTAACATGGTCCATGGTGGTACTACAGGGGGTATATTATTGTTTGATTATTACATTTACATTATTGTTGATCTTGACCTAAGTTTTTGTGAAACAAAATACATTTAGAATAAAATTAATTTAATTAAATGTAAAATGAACATCTGTACAAATATAAAACTGTACATCAGTGATGGTTATTTTAATAGCTATGCAATCGTGTAGCTACCATTAACAATATTTTGTGTATAAATACAAAAGTTAAAGATCCCTCTCTACAGTCTATTTTTCATTTGATCTTAAAATAAATAATTTAAAGAGTAATCTAAATATTCTAGCAGCAGAATTTTACTTGTTTAACCATTTATATATTAAGTTATTCCAGAGAAACCATCTAAAGCACTTTAAGCACATTGTTCTGGGGGGTTTATACAATATGGGGTCTTTAGCAGAGGGTTCAACAATCATTGTGAAAAAATGTATTTTAAACTATATTATATTAAATTGTATAAAAAACTAAATGTTTAACTGCCCCCCCATCCCCCCATTTTAAAATGTAAAAAGTTAAATTAAAATGTATTTTACAAATATATGTAGATCTATACTAATTATTTTTATGGCTTTGCGATGTAACCATCGTAGCAAAGCTTGTAAATACAAAGGTAAAAGACCCCTCTTTTCTTTTTAATCTTAAAAGTCGTTTACTTCTGTTATCTAAATAATTTAATAATTATGCAATATAATTTTATTAATAATGTAATGATAAAGTAATTAGTTTAATTCTTTAATAATTAAATTTTATAATGTAAATATATAAAATTATTTGAAATATTCTAGCTGCATATTTTTGCTTGTTTAATACTGTATTAATTTATTGCAGAGAAAAAGACTGCAGTGATAGTAAACACAGAAGGAAAAAACACAAGAAGAAACTAGACGCTGACATAGAGAAGTCTTCCAAGAAGTCTTCTAAGAAGAAGAAAAAGAAAAAAGAGAAGAAAAGGAAGACAGCTGCCTCGGGCTCTGAGACCTGCAGCGATGAGGAGGACACCGTCAGGAGGAAACAGAGGAGGAAGGGAGGTAAAAGCAAGCGTAGGAAAAAGGAGCACAAAAACAAAGACAGAACCGAGGACAGCGACACAGAGGACAGCCATTCAGACACAAGGACGAGAACGCACAGGAAGAGAGACTGCCCTGAAACGGACACGCTGCCCGAACCTCAAAGGAAAAAGCGGAAAAACTGGAAAGTGGCGAATGAGGAGAGATCAGAGGAGAGCTCTGATGCTTGACTTTTCAATCTACCTGACTGCTTGACTAGGCTAACTGTAGACGCATTTTTAACTGTGCATATCATTCATATTTGGGAGACCCTGATCATGTGTCTGGAGTCATTAACTTGATCTTTACTCCTCACCAAACAGACACTTGATGGCTATTTTCACCGTGTTTGCGTCCCAGAGAATTTGTCAAATTTTTATGAGGTTGTATGTTTTCTAAACATTGAAAAATATCTTTGAACATTTTTTTTACTATTTGTCAGACTGAACAACTTTTATTGTCATATAAAAACTCAGGTATTCTTCTGCCACGTGTGAAATTGAAATGATTTTTTTTTTTTAATACTTGTACTTGTATACTTGAACCTGCCAGCTGTGACAATACATTTGTGTGTTCCGTGCGAGTAAACTGAATATGTCATATGGCAGTTGTCCAGTAGGTGGCCCTGTTGCACAATCTCAAAGCGAGGCTGCCTGATTGTCTTTTAATAACTTGTTTTGAACGTTTACTTGTAAACACCTGCAGTAAATGGTATTTCGCTACTGTTTACTTCCGACATTTACGGATAATGGCTACTTCCCCTTGCTAATGTGTCCGCTTTCACTGATTTAAAAATATCTTTGAACATTTTTTTTACTATTTGTCAGACTGAACAACTTTTATTGTCATATAAAAACTCAGGTATTCTTCTGCCACGTGTGAAATTGAAATGATTTTTTTTTTAATACTTGTACTTGTATACTTGAACCTGCCAGCTGTGACAATACATTTGTGTGTTCCGTGCGAGTAAACTGAATATGTCATATGGCAGTTGTCCAGTAGGTGGCCCTGTTGCACAATCTCAAAGCGAGGCTGCCTGATTGTCTTTTAATAACTTGTTTTGAACGTTTACTTGTAAACACCTGCAGTAAATGGTATTTCGCTACTGTTTACTTCCGACATTTACGGATAATGGCTACTTCCCCTTGCTAATGTGTCCGCTTTCACTGATTTATTTGCACTAAACTGCCAAAGGTCAAACATTCATGTCATATAAATGTCATTAAAGCTGACTTTGGAAGAACAGTTTTTTATTAGTAGCTAAAGTCCCCTCAGAGGAGTTGACTTGTTTGTCAGTGCTGACCGTTATTGCTCACTTCCACGGAGTCCACGTGCGTTGTACGATCGGTAGTGTCTGTGTCGTGATCCTGATCACCGGCTGCCATCTTCCGCAGTGAACACGGAGCAGAACGCTGCCCTTTCCTAACGGCCTGCCACTACGACTCAAAACAACTCTGAAAATCATCAAACACTTTCAAGCTGCCAAGCGTCATAATGAAATCGAATTAAATGTGGCCAGGTTTCATCAGTTGAGCTCGAGCTGTTCTGCGTCTTCGGTAAAACCCGGTTATTAACGCAGCTCAGAGGAACACGCTGTTCAGACTTGGTTTCGCTGAGGGGAATTACGATCTGATCCGTTCAAGGTGGTGCCCTTTTGGTATCTATGGGATTGCTCCAATTTCTATAATATTTTTGTCCAGGCGCCCCTTCATTGACACCAAACCAGCGTGTTTCTTTTAATTCAGCATTATCAGTACTATCAGAATGACCATCATTACACAAATAAATAAATAAATAAAACTACTGTAGGTGAAAAACATTAATATTAAGTCGTTTTCGAATTGAAGCAGTTTGAGAAATATATTGCTTTTCGTTCATTTTCATGTTTCATGAGACATTTGATAGGCCGATAATTGGAAAGGGTTTTAATGTTGAAAAAGTGTCATCTGTACAGCTTAATAATAATGTTTTATTTATATACCACCTTTCTAATGTTGCTTTTACAAAACCTGAAGAGTCATGCACAGAGAAACCATTTATAGCAAAATATGGACATTGCCGTTTTATTCAGCAAGGATGCATTAAATTGATCAAAAGTGACAGTAAAAACATTTATAATGTTACAAAAGATTTCTATTTCAAATAAAGACTGTTTTTTTTAGCTTTCTACATGAAAGAACACTATAAACAATGTATCAGTTTCCACAAAATATTAAGCAGCACAACTGTTTTCAACATTGATAATAGGCCTAATAAAAATGTATGTTTCTTGAGCACCAAATCAGCATATTAGAATGATTTCTGAAGGATCATGTGACACTGAAGACTGGATTAATGGCTGCTGAAAACTGAGCTTTGCATCACAGGAATAAATTACATGTTAACATTCAAATAGAAAAAAGCTATTTTAATTTGTAATACTATTTTACAAAATTACTGTTTTTACTGTAATTTTGATCAAATGAATGCAGACTTACATGATACTGAAACTGAACATGTTAAGCCAATACTAAATATTTTGTCAGCCCAATAATGTTTTGATATTAAAGTAATAATTTATGTTTTATAAATTCAACAAAGCAAAATCTTCCCCTGAGGAATCAGTACTTGCTGTTTGTTCAGCAGAAGCCTGGACACAGTTGATAAAAAACCTCTGATTTTGCCTAGAAGGAAGAACACTGATCTCATGTTTTTATTTGATCTTTAATAAGTTCACATTACTCTACAATTACACATCTGTGTGGGGTATGTTCCTTCTTCAAGTTAACCATCAGAACTAGCCATGCAGGTCAATCCAATAATCCTTCTTTATTGAGTTCTGCCTGCAGAGCACTTCATATTTACGTCATATTGTGACGGTGTAGAGATGCTTGTCTCTGTAGAGGGACCAGAAATTGGGTTGAATTATTTCAGGCTATTCCTCACAATAGTAAAACACATGATTCAGAATGAGCTATAGTTTTGAGTTAAATGTAATCTGTATGATCTGTTGGTCTGGTAGTAATAATGTAAATGACGTAGGTATGGTTTACAGAGGATCAGATGTGTGCATCACTGTGTAAATTGCAGGTAGAGATTACACTGAAGTGAGTATGGGCTTTTAGCTTTTCATTGACATCATATCTGTGAGTCACCAGTCATGAGTTTGATCAAATCTCATTCAGGTTGGTTCTTGGAGGCGGCTGATAAGTATCACTTATCATAGCTAGAAAAAGACCATATCCTAAAGAGGATTACAAATGGGCCAAACAGAGGAAGTATGATACATCCTCAAAGTTAGTACTGAAGTGTGGCGATTCCCTCCAGTAAGTTTCATTTTGAATCACCTACTTTGGCTATGTCATTAGTCATTCATTCTGCTTTATTAATAGCTCCTCATGCCAACATTAAAAGATGGCAGGCATTTATTATATTTATATTTATTAATTCTTTTATATCCAAAACAATTAAAGGAGGAAAACACTATTAAAGGTGTGGTCACATTGGCTATATTTTATCAAAGTTTTGTAGGAAAAAGGTCCATTGTCAACAGTATGGCAATGTATGACGCTCCACTCACACAGAAGTCAGTTTCAAATCAAGAAGCTTTTTGTTAGTCAACATAAATTTGCATGACCAACGTGAACCTGTTGTGAAATCTGGGGAAATCCTTCACTCTCACGTGAAATTCCCAATTACGTGAATTCGTGTTGTGGTACCATTTGTACCATAACCATTGTTCGACAAATTTTCATGGGCAAAATAAAGTAATTTCAATAGGAATCCATGCGATTTGTGCGAGGACAAAAAACTTCCCATGCAGATTTCACAACAGGTACAGTTGCTTGGTTTGAAAGTGACTTATGTCTGTGTGAGCTGTGCTTTATACATCACTGCACTATTGACAAAAGACAATGGGCCTGTTTTGCCTACTGAATTTTGCTACCGCACCTTTAATGATTGGATTTTGCCCACAAAAATTCACAGTAATTGTACTTTTTTTAAAAAAATTTTAACTTGTGGTCCTCCATAGTGAAGGCCCCGATATACTGTACTTCAAGCAAAATCAAAGAGCAAACTGGTGATGTCATTTTGAACAAAATCAGACCAAAACCATGTTCGATTGGAATTTGATTCGGGAGTTCGAAACTGTTCAGTTGGTAAACACCTTTGAATTACCATTGGTTCGTGGTGACGATGTATTAGGTAGGTGTGGCTCTGGGGCTCCACCTTCTTTGACATGGACATTTTCTCAGGTTCATTTCTTCTGTCCAGATCATACATCAAAGAGTTAAAACATGATCACACTAGAGAGATGTTTAATACTGTATAGCTGCTTGCTTTAAAGCAGTTTATTGTATAAAATGTTAAAAAAATAAATGTGATGTGACTTGACTGGAGTGTTGAATTGCAAACGTATCCACATCACTGTGATCGGATGCTTTCTTAACTTCTGTTTTCTCACGGCTGTCATTCTTTTTAGTTGTGTGTTTATTTTGTGTATTTATTTTATTTTCCCACCAACAGTATACCATTGCAAAGATATTTCCAACTTCTTTTACCCCTAAATGAAGAACTAAAAAGAACTTTGCCATGAGTATCAGGGCGATAAATGTGATCACACCTTAATAATTATTAATACTATTAATGTCAAGATAGCCTTTTTATGACCTTCTCGCAGCTACAGTTTAGCATAGAAAACCTGATCAGATTCTATTAATACAAAAATTGCAATTATAGTACATATTTCTCAAGGTGAAATCAAATGACATGTGGTTTAAGCATGGTGGACCCTATGGTGCTCAGTAACATGCCCTCTGCTGAGAATCTTTCAAGGTTAATGGACAGCTCCTGCAGCCTGTGCACTGAACACGTGCTGTTTCCTGCATTGCTCTTCAAATCAGTTGTGCATCAAGGCTGACCCTCTCACACACTTTGCTTCAATTAGCCACCAAGTGAATCATAGGTCAATCTGCTGCCGTTGCCACGGCAACCTGATGTAAAGGAATTGGATTCTCTTGACACTACTGGAAGCTTCACCAACTTCACTGCCTAGAATTGGCATGTTATCATGTTGGGATGTGTTCAAATTAAGCATTCTCGAATGACAATGTTTAAAAAACTCCCAAAAAGTGAGGCATTTATCTAGCTAAACTAGAAAAATAAAACTTACTCAAGTATCCTCAAGTATTCATCTTCATTAGATGTGGATAAATACATGTTGAATGCCTAACACATGAAAACATCATCATAGTTATGAGCTACTTGATATAATTTCTTCAAATTTGATTGTAGTTACTAACCTGATTCTGAAGAAAATGTGAAAACTGTGCAAAACCCACTGCTACAATGGTAGAATGCTGTTGGTTGTTGCCAGGGTGATGTTGCTATGTGGTTGCTACATGTTTTAAGTGTTTTTTAAATGCTGTAACGCGGTTGCTTGGTTGTTCTGAGTGGAGGGTGTTTCCCGTACAACGATGCAACTCACTGCTTAACCACCATAGTACAATGCATCGTTGTAGAAACAAACACCGTAGCACCTCCGTCATTGGTTCAACAATATATACCGGTCGTTAATGACATCACACGCTGGTAGTAGAGTAATAACTTCTACTAGCTGATGACTGCTTCATTATTTTTTTGTTCCTTGTCATTTTGCTTTATTTTTATGTTTGATTCATCGTGGGTTCCATCTTACGTCATACTTACGCATTCATGCACATGCACACTCTACAAAAACGGTGCTTTCTGAGGGCAAGCTAAAATATATAGATTGAAATGGATATATGTTTAAATGGAATGTAAGATATATATTGTAATGTTATCTTGCATATTGTGCCCAATAATATAATTTATTTAACTCCACATATCTTACTAACAAGAAACTACGCTTCTAACCACAGTTCCAACCACATAAGTTTGCAATGCTGTTTGCAAATGTTTGTTTGAACTATGGTTTTGGGAAACACAGAATCGTTGAACTATGTTGGTAATGACAACTTGCGACCACAGTTGGCTAACAATGCTTTTTGGGAAAACGCACCCCTTCAGAATCCTGGTGGAAGTAGCAGGTCATCCAGGTAGTTTTCGCCTACTGTTTTTAGAATACTATGAATTCTGACATACTGCTCTTTTGGCATACTGTTTTTCGTATGGAAGTATTCGATTTCGGATGCAACATAGGTGTTCTGAGCAGTTTTTAGCATAATGCTATGCAGTTGCTAGTGTGTTCTGGGTGATTAAAGCATTTCTTCTAAGTGGCTGCTAAGGAGTTCTGAGTGGGTTTTAGCATGTTGTTAGGCAGTTTCTAGTGGTAGTAAAAATTGGACCAGACAGATAACCTTATTACAGCCTGGGTTTCATAACAGCAATTGCCTCACCTTTGCCTCAAACATCACACTCTGCTGTGTTGTTTAATAATATAAAAGGGGTTTGAGCAACAAGTCCCTTGTGTTCAGTTCAAAATAACCCAGGGCACATTCTGGCCCCAAAACACCCATCAGTGGCACTATGCTTCTCCATCACCTCTGTTAAACACTGATAGGCCTTTCGGCGTGACGTCAATGCATGCCATACTCAGAAAAAGGAGAAGGAAATGGATGTATGATCCAGGGAGGAAAACAGCTTTCAGAGCTTTCAAGAAGCTTTGATTTGAGCAGTAAACCCCCTGCCCTCCCTCACTTTCACATCCCTGTTATCACACCTCCGCCTGCAGAGCCTTATGGGACGACAGGTTTGACGTCAGCGAGTGTCAGCTCAGCCCATAGTCTGCCTCTTCTGCTGCTAAATGGCTGCAGTAATTGATTCGGAAGAGCATAGAAAGCCTCCAGCTAATTGGTCTGTGGCAGCAGCTGCTCTGTTTCAGGTCTCTCCTCACATCTTCTCCCAGTTCACGTCAAACAAACAGAGCGACGCACTTTTATAAGCTTTGCAAATAGGAGGGGGAGGTTGGATGTGCATCATCTGACGGATGATTGAAAAGTACTAAAGTGCTCTGCTCTGGAAGACTCTGCAATGTGTTATTAGCATTTCAGTGTGGAGAAGTGCATGAATATGGTGTTGTTGTTGATCTTAAATTCATTTTAACAAGTAGCAACTAGTTGTTGCCTACTTGAATATGATTGTCTTTGTGTGAACTATTGTGTGTCTAATGCTCATCTTTTGTGAAAAGTTGTTTTGTAAAAGAAAAATCATTTGTGATGTTAAGTTGAAAAATGTTTGCCCAATGGTTAACTGAATGTAAGTGGAACATCCTTCCTGTTTCTGTAAAAAATATTTTCTGGCTAACCAAAAAAAGAGCCTCAAATGCTCTAAGAACCAAAAAATAAGCATTCACAGAATGTTGTGGTGACCAAAAATGGTACATGGGCTTAAATTAATGTGGAACTGCATTATGATTTCATAAAAAACAGACCATATCAAACATGTTTCTTGAGTGATGTTGAGAGTCCAGATATGGATTTAGTTTTAAAGAGAAATTTGATTTGCTCAATAATATTTGTTGATCATAAATTCATATCGGTATGTTGCAAGATTGACTATAGCATCTATTTGAACATGGCCATTTTTGTGTAAAAGCAATCAACTATTGTTTTGTAACAAATTTTTTTTTGTAAAATTGCAAAATGTTTACAGAATGTTAGTTGAATGTTCTTTATTTCAGTAAAAAAAACTTCCTAGCTAACCAATATATATATATATCTATATATCTATATATATTTATATATATATTCTGAGAACCAAAACTAATGTTCCCAGAACATTCTTGTAACCAGAAATTGTAAAGTGGGCTAGATTTACTGTAAAACTGTGTGTCATTTAAAAGTAACAGTCCATTTCATGTACATTGCATCTGAATGTCAGGATTTGGTCTCCAGTGAAGAAGTGTTAACAGCAATGGTTATTCAGAATAAGGACAGTACATAAATAGTTTCTGGGTGTTTTCCACTATAATAACTCCAAGTGACAATGTACCAAGAAAGGTTTCATTCAGTTCAAAAACTGACCATATTATGATAAGTCAAGGAACTCTTTACCTACGTCTGTTCTCCTTTTCCTGTGACCCTGAGCCACCATTCTTCCTTTGCGTTGTTTTTCCTCACCGTGCCTACTTGCTTATTAGGGCGCTAGCTATTTTTGAAAAATGACTCACCAACATCATGCTCATTGTATGCAGACAATGTACAATACTCATCTATAATATTGACCCTGACAGCCGTGTGCCGTTTGAATGGTGATCACCAGCACCGTTCAGTCTAAATTGTAACCTGACACCAGCCTACATCTTCAGGCATGAGTCATTCACAATAAGTTGGTGGTCTGTGGTCTAGAAGTCGAGCGAACAGTGATGTCTGTGGTTGAGGTGTGAGGCTAAATGTATTTACACTGGATGAACATTCATCCAATTAACTGCTGACATCATATCCACCAGGATAGGTTCATCTGTTTGCAGTTAATGTGTTTGTCAGTTTGGCAAATGTACTGTGATTTTAACAATCGTATGTTTTTTCATCAGTATATATGTAGTAATTGTACATACACTAAATGAAATCTTAGCTGTGAAAATTTAACTGTAAAATTGCAGAAAATTGCATGTCAGGATTCTCCCATGTATATTTTGAGCAATACATCAGGAAACAAGAAAGCACAAGGGGATTAATTCAAAGAACAAATGTTCTTTTCCAGGTAATGACTGTACTTATAAAGCAACAGTTCAAGCACAACATCTAATCAGACATGATGAAGTAATTTATGCAATTTATGAGTATCCAAGACACTGGTGTATCCTCATATACCCAGAGAAAAGTAAAAATGGAAATATAACACATCGTCTTGTAGGTGTAAATGTAACATCCGTAACAATTTATTGCATAATACAGCGCCTCTGCTAAAATTCACATGTCCCAGGACAATTTTTTGCACTCTTAAAGGAATAGTACACCCAAAAATGAAAATTTTACTTAAAATTGACTCACCCTTTAGGCCATCCAAGATGTAGATGAGTTTGTTTCTTCATCGGAACAGATTTGGAGAAATTTAGCATTACATCACTTGCTCAACAATGGATCCTCTGCAGTGAATGGGTGCCGTCAGAATGAGAGTCCAAACAGCTTATAAAAACATCACATTAAGATGTTTTAACTTCAAACTGTTCTTTCCGGCTACAATGCGAGTCCTCTATCATTATTGCTGTCTCCAGTGAAAAAGTAATCTAGTCTGAATCAGGAGAGAAATATGCACAGATCAACCACCATTTACAAGTGAAAACAGTCCAAAACTGTTCTAAACAAAAATGTTAGTGGATTTTGATGTGAGAAGACAACAGGGTATGGACTTTTTCACTGGAGGAAGCTTTATTATAGACATCTTAACGATTGACTTGTTTATTACAAATACTTGTGGATTATTGTGTTTCTATCAGTGTGTTTATAAACTCTCATTCTGACGGCACCCATTTACTCCAGAGGATCCATTGGCGAGTAAGTAAAATGTAATGCTACATTTCTCCAAATATGTTCCGATGAAACAACTTCATTTAATATTCAGCAAAATTGCATTTTTGGATGAACTATTACTTTAATTTAACTGACATGTCCAAGATGTTTGAGGCAAAATGTGAAATTTTTAGGCTAAATATTTTCTGAACAGATTTGCAAAAACCAAGTGTCACAATTACCCCTGCACTCCTGTAGCATAAAGTATTAAGGTTTTCCCATATGTGAACCAGACACTGTCGCTATGCACAAGTATGCATGTACTTTAGGATCATATTTATCCTTGAAATGAGGGCGTAGGGGGTGCAAGCTGAATCTTTTCCTTCCCAGTGGTTTCTAAAAGTGTGGTGCACATGAAAGAGCTTAGCTTGATGTTATATGAACAACAAGGGCCAAGGGTGGTCTGAGCACACCTGGAGGGGCCTGGACCTTTGAGGAGAGAGTACAGGAATCGTGTTCTAACATTAATAAGCTCAGGGTGGAAAATATGAGGGAGGCATCTGAGGAGAGAGTATACAGGCGATCTGGAGCAGGGCTGGATGAGAGAGAGCTTGATGTGAGGGAGGAATGCTTGACGTCATTCGGAGTGGCCTCCAGCTACTTGATTATTAACAGCTGACAGCCATCCTCTGGATGCTCTTTAGGGTCATATACCGAACTAAACAGAATGTGGATATTTCATATTATTTCTGTTTTGATATCATTGGAATGAACAGAAATAATAAAACTGTCAAAATAAAGAATTCCAGATTTAATTTTTATATAAATAAATAAATCTTAATATGTTTGTGTTTTCAAAAATAATAATACAGAAGTACTGACCAGTATACAACTAGACCTTTCAATCAGTAGCTTAAGAACTTTTAAAGGACGGTTCACACAAAATGAAAATTCTGTCATCATTTCATTCCAAACCTCCTCATTATTTTCTTTCCTCTGTTCGGCACCAGCATTTTTAGTGGTCGCTTGAATGAATGGGAACTGGAACCGGAGTGTTCAAACCTCAAAAGTATGCAAAAGCACAAAAGTATTCTAAAAAAATACTACAATATGACTCATGCGCTACAGTCCAAGTGTTCTGAATCTTTCCCCGCCAGTTAGCTGTTAATTTTCATTCCTCAAACGGGAATTTCAAAGCTGCTGTGTATTTGCTATCCTGTTTCTATATGACTAACTTACAACTACCACATGAATTTGAGTTTATGTGCCTCAGTTGAACGTTGTAGTCACTGATACGTTATTTAATGACATATCTATAATGTTTTCTATTATAGATCAGTGGTTGTAGTCACACTGATTGCAAAATGTACGTTTGAGGCATGACTTTATAAAATTTTACTCATAAACACCCCCCCCATTATATTACAACTGATTAGTTCTATATAATTTTTATATGAAATCAATGTATCCTTTCATGCTATTTTTATTTTTGCTCTATTTAATTTGACATGTATTTACATGCATTTTATTTGCACATGTGGTTATGATTTGTAACTGGACTTTAAGTTTGTCGGGTGTTTTCCCATCAGCCCGCGCGTCGAGCGGAGACCGAGCGGCACAACACAACGCCTCTGCAGTCTGCAGTGGATCATCCAGGTCTAAAATGGCAGGAGCAGAGGGAGACGATTCGCTTTATCCCATCGCGGTTTTAATCGATGAATTGAGGAATGAAGATGTTCAGGTAGACTTTAGCCTAAGAGAGTCCGAGTTTGATTCATATGTATATGAATGAATAGCACCTTCCATCACTCCCCGCTAACCTTGGTTTGTTGCAAGCGATTCATTTACAAGAGAAAGAGCTTTTTCTTCTCCTTAGTTTGTTTCCTCGATATTCTCTCTTGTAATTGTTTCCAGAAAATGATCAACGTGCATTAATTTTTTTTAGATGTCTATTTGAGCTATAAAATAAAGCATACCGGACATAATAAGCGTGAAATTGACCGGCTGGTTCTCAACATTTTTCTTGGGGTATTAATAATGTCTACACTAGGATGCCAGTCATTTGGTCATGATCCAGGTCAATGGATCTCGATCCTAGTCCCACAGGCCCCGGGCACTGCACATTTTGATGTCTTCTTTAGCTGACACACCCAGGTCAGGTTTCGAAGCCTCTACTAAAGATGTGTGTTAAGTTAAGGAGAGGTACTTAACTGTCCTCCAGTACCATGGATGAGAGCCACTGACCTGCATTTTTATGCTTAAATCAATGAAACGTAACAGTAAATGTAAGACAGGGTTTTGTAAGGCGTAATTTTTTTAATGTGACTATTAATGTAATTCTGTGCACATCCTCAGTTGCGGCTTAACAGTATTAAGAAGTTGTCCACTATTGCTCTTGCTCTGGGAGTGGAAAGAACACGGACTGAACTACTGCCCTTCCTTACTGGTAAGAAATCCCACCATCTGTATTTCTGAAATAAATGAACTTTTAAATGGATCCTAGCTTTTGTTTGTTAATCACGGCTCATCAACATGTTATTTTTTGTGCTAGTTGGACAAGTAGTTCAGTTATTTACCTGGCCTGGTAAATCATTTTCATTTGATAATATTAAAACATTTATTTAGTGCCATTTTTTTGTATTATAGAAAATATATTTATATTTAATGTATTGTTTTTTTCTATGTTAACGATTAAGTATTGCAGCAAATTTGTTGGGATTTTAATTTGCAATAATGAATATGTGAATGCAAGCTTGCAGTTGATTGTCTAGACGGGGTTTAAGTGGACAAAATGATTGGAGACGTCCTGCATATGTCACCAGAGTCTGCCTTTTCATCAGAAGATCAAGACACTTTAATTAATTTACAAGGGATGCATAAATCATTCGCTATAAAAGATCAATAACATGCATTTGGAAAACAGATGGGGTGAATTTTCATTTAATGCAGCTGTAATGCATGCACACATTGAGCCCTGTGAATCATACTGAGTTTTCTTTTGTTGCAATCCTTTGGTATATTAATTAGGTTTTATGTTAGTTTTTTATAAAACTATTATTACGTCCAAAAATAATTTGAACAACTAATTGTATTCGAATCATACTGAGTTTTCTTTTGTTGCAATCCTTTGGTATATTAATTAGGTTTTATGTTAGTTTTTTTATAAAACTATTATTACGTCCAAAAATAATTTGAACAACTAATTGTATTAGATGTTCAACTATTGTAATGAAATGCGTGGGAAGAAAAAAAATTTTTTTTTTTTTTTTTTTTTTTAATTGTCATGTTGATTATTGACCATTTGTTGTTCTTGCAAAGACCATAGTCTGTTACACTTGCTTTTGGTTAGTATTACTTACCTAAATGTCAATTAGCTAACTGACATCCCTTCATCTGCAGACACCATATATGATGAGGATGAAGTTCTTCTGGCCTTGGCTGAGCAGCTCGGGAGCTTCACTGTACTGGTTGGAGGCCCAGAGTTTGTGCACTGTCTCTTGGTAAGTCATTAAAGGCGAGGAATTTGGTTACTTAATTAAAAATGATCAGATCAGATATTAACCATGGGTTTTCTGAAGTTGAGACCCCTCTCTATGTGTTTTCATCTTGCACTGCTTTTTCTCCTCAGCCTCCCCTGGAGAGTTTGGCCACAGTGGAGGAAACGGTTGTGCGGGACAAGGCCGTGGAGTCTCTGCGAAAGATCTCTCAGGAACATTCCCCCGTAGACCTAGAGGTGCATTTTGTACCACTTGTGAAGCGTTTGGCCAGCGGGGACTGGTTCACCTCCCGAACGTCTGCGTGCGGGCTGTTCGGCGTCTGCTACCCACGTGTGTCCAGCACTGTTAAAGCGGAAATCCGTCAGTAAGTCATGACGCACACTTTTGAAAGCACCTTGATCACTGCGGTCATGTTCAGTATTTAACGTTATGGTTGTCTTCACAGGCACTTCCGCACACTTTGCTCGGACGACACTCCCATGGTGCGTCGAGCTGCCTCGTCTAAGCTTGGCGAGTTTGCGAAGGTTCTGGAGCTGGACTATGTTAAGAGTGACATCATTCCTCTCTTTACAGCACTAGCATCTGATGAGCAGGTACACTGGTACACATTTGCATGTAGAAAGACTGTTTGTGGGGGCTAGTGGTTGGTCAGTGACATGAAGCTTGGTTTGTTTTTTTTTGTTTTTTTGCCTGGGTTTTCAGAAGAGAAGGTTCCGTGTGGTTTTCCATCAAAATAAAAGCTCTATGGTTTAACCTTTAAGAGCAAAGAAGAAAACAAACGTAAATATTAGTATTGTAGTTTTAATAATAATAGTAATAATTATTATAATTTATTACTATTATTATTATTACTATTATATGAATTAATATTAAATACTCATTATTATTATTATTATTATTATTATATTTCTTTATTGATTGCATTTTTTTTACTCTAATAAAAAATAGTCAGTGAAACTGACATGGCAATACATTTAAATTCAACAACAAACATACCTTCATTAAATAATAAGTATTATTAATAAATAAAAATATTATTAGTAATAAAGTCTGCTATTAGATTTTGCCCCAATTTGTTTATGAAATCACGCACAAACAGTTTCATGGCTGGTAAAAAATATTTATGGCTGGTGAATTGTCTGAAGTCACCAGCCATTGGCAGGTCTGACAAGAGTTTTTTAAAGAATTGAATTGATATTTCATGATCTTTGCACTTGAACAATTTTAAATAATGATATGAAAGATTAAGAAATGTATTTAAAAAAAAAAAAGATGCAAGATTTTTTTTCCCTTGACGGTTACACTACATGTTTTAGAGTCATTAAATTTGAGCTTTTCTTGAAAATTGTATGCATGTTTTTTGAATCCAACATGAATATAAAAATGACATTTCTAAGAACTTGGCATTTTGAACTTGATATTAAGATATTTATTTGTCATTGATCCAGACATTTTCTTTTCTCTGCAGGACTCTGTGCGTCTCTTGGCGGTAGAAGCTGGTGTCAGCATTGCTGCTCTGCTGCCACAGGAAGACTTGGAGGATCTGGTCATGCCCACTTTACGCCAGGCCGCCGAGGATAAGTCCTGGAGGGTGCGCTACATGGTGGCAGACAAATTCTCAGAAGTGGGTACTTATGAAACGCATATTTGGCTGTTATCCACGTAGCCTCTGAGACTCTGAAAGAACTCTGGTTGTTTTTCTGTTTGTGTAAAGTTGCAAAAAGCAGTTGGCCCAGAGATCACCAAGAACGATCTGGTCCCGGCGTTCCAGAACTTGTTGAAAGACTGCGAGGCAGAGGTCCGAACTGCTGCTGCCAACAAGGTGAAAGGTGAGGTGTCCCACTGCAAGCTTCCCAAAGTCTGATATCTGTATGAAAACAGCCACACAACAACACCCTTATCCCATGGCCTGTTTATCTCTGCAGTATTCTGTGAAAGTTTGCCTGAAGACAGCAGGGAGACCATCATCATGACTCATATTCTGCCATGCGTCAAGGTACACATTTTAATCTCGCCCACTTGTTTATGAAATTGTGTGTGGCTGAACAGTTATGCCGCATGGTACCAGCCAAGTTCTCAGGAGGAGGTACTTAGAAAACTCGAGTTTGTTTTTTGATAATATGATATCATATCTGGGAAGGTATCCAAGTTGTCTCTGCAAGAGTTCTTGCAATAGGTCTGGTTGTTTTTCTGTTATTTTGGGGGTGTTTACATTTTCGACACAAACAAGTGGTAGCTTTATGACAGAATCATTGTTTCATACACATGCAGTAATCTAGCTCATACATTAAACATGCATAAATATATGCAGACTGAGGTTTACGCCCCATCTGTACAGATTATCAAAGTTTACTCCTATTTAGGACATCATCAGCAGGTGAGAGTGGCTTGTTGTTGAACTGTCCGTCCTTTCTGAGGTGATGGGCAGCAGGGGTCACTGTTGTTTTCTGTTACACCCGTAAGTGATCCCATGTCAGCTGTCTGTCTGTAGATTTACTGTAGCATCAGCCTAGGAATAGATTTATATTATTTTTATTTCCTGATGTATGGCTGTGACTGACTGAATCATAGTGCTAGAGGAAGTGAAATGGCATTTTATATTAATGGAGTTTAGTTTTACCGTATATAGCCTTAGCTTGCCATCATATTAACCATGGGAAGTCTAAAAGATGTGTATTACTAAAAATATTTTACTATTAAATAGAGTTTGTAAGAAAGGCCGTATGGGAATGCAAATGAATCTAAGAAATGTGAAAATTTTTGATTTTCTTTAAACAAATTTGCTTAATCTCTTTCAGCTGATTAAAATGAAACGCAACATTTTTTTACCTTTTAAAATGGTTTGTAATCGTGAATTGGTTTCAAAAATATTCACCATCATATATGAATTAAGTCGCTTCCAAGAAGTTCTCATTAGGCAGTTTTGTGTGCCATTAGTAGTTAAATACATTTTGACGATATACTGCTGTAAGAAATTAAAAAAATATATGTGACACTTAAAATGTTGTAACTATATTTTCTGCCAAAATATTGTGAAGCTGTGGTAGTTATATATATATATATATAGATATAGATATAGATAGATAGATATATATATTAGTCACAAAAATAAAAAGGTTCCCATATTAGTTTAGTTAAGATTTCACTGTAGTAGCTATGGTGATTTAGTTGATTGCTGAGGTATGTTTTATAAGGCCGTAGTTCAAGTGATTTGAGAATGGAATCAGTCTGTTCAAAAGAATGATTTACCTGCGATACCTACTTAACATATGGTGTAATATAACGTTTGGTCTTTAACCTTCTATTTATAGTCATTGTCTTATGGAAATGGCATTTAAGACTAGAGGACGGTTTGGGACAAGCCTCTCTTTTACTGATATAGACTACAAAGAACAGTGGAGCCCTTCGGTGTGCCTGCTTGAGCTTCACAAGGCGTTCTTTGCTCATGAGTGGCCTGAGAGTCTCATGACTTGATGTTTGATATCTGTTAATAAGCTTATGTAAGCGGATCATTCCTCACAGATACAAACAGCTTTCTGCTTACTTTGTCAGCAGATGTGATCGGCAGTTAGCCTATACATACAAGCTGTTCACTGAAACATCAGATCAAAGATAACGCAGGATTTCAGACCCTCCGCAGCATTTTACAAGCAAATAAATGTCCAGGTGTTCAGGCTCAAATGGATCTCGCTTTCATCGCTGTGATGCTGCCTTTCTTCAAAGACCCCAGTGATGGGTGTGAGAGCTATTCAGACACTTAATGAAATGGTTTAGGGAGTCATGATCTGATTCCAAAACAATTCTAGATGCATTTGAGTTTTTTTCAGTAATAGTGTAGGTGAGCTGTTAGAGTGGCTTGTTGCTGTATTGTTTATAAAGTAGATAGAATTACTTATTTACTACATGTATACAGTCAAACCAAAATGTATTCAGCCACCTTTAACATTTCACACATTATCACAGTTTATTCGCTATAGTTTAGAAAATGGTAATAAAATATGACAAGAACTCAAGAGTTAAAGTGTGTCAGAATAAATTCATCTGGATAATGTCAGATAACAGTCAAAGTGTCTGAATAATTTTTGGTCCCAAATATTTATCAATTTTACTGTTAGTCTACTGTATGAAGAATTTTTGGGTATGTCACAGTTTACTTTATTTTGCTATCCTCACTTACATAAATGAACTATAGTGTCCTGCACGCACTAGTAAAAAAATATAAAAACATTATATCTGGTGTCTGAATAATTTTTGGTCCCAAATATTTATCAATTTTACTGTTAGTCTACTGTATGAAGAATTTTTGGGTATGTCACAGTTTACTTTATTTTGCTATCCTCACTTACATAAATGAACTATAGTGTCCTGCACGCACTAGTAAAAAAATATAAAAACATTATATCTGGTGTCTGAATAATTTTTGGTCCCAAATATTTATCAATTTTACTGTTAGTCTACTGTATGAAGAATTTTTGGGTATGTCACAGTTTACTTTATTTTGCTATCCTCACTTACATAAATGAACTATAGTGTCCTGCACGCACTAGTAAAAAAATATAAAAACATTATATCTGGTGTCTGAATAATTTTTGGTTTGACTATATATATATATATATATATATATAGATAGATAGATAGAATATGTAGTATATAAATAAAAGTAGTGATGGTAGTAACAATTATCTAATAATGAAAATTATGATGATAATAATTGTTATATAATAATAATAATAATTGTAAATATTATCTTGTCATTATTGTTGCTATTAATAGTAAAATTAGCAATAGTAAAATATCTTGTTTCTGATAATAACAACAACAATAATAATAATTATTATTATTCGTTATTATTAAAACAATGAATAGTTATTAATTATAGTACTAACAAGAAATGTTGTGAATAAATTCATCTGGATAATGTCAGATAACAGTCAAAGTGTCTGAATAATTTTTGGTCCCAAATATTTATCAATTTTACTGTTAGTCTACTGTATGAAGAATTTTTGGGTATGTCACAGTTTACTTTATTTTGCTATCCTCACTTACATAAATGAACTATAGTGTCCTGCACGCACTAGTAAAAAAATATAAAAACATTATATCTGGTGTCTGAATAATTTTTGGTTTGACTATATATATATATATATATAGATAGATAGATAGAATATGTAGTATATAAATAACAGTAGTGATGGTAGTAACAATTATTATCTAATAATGAAAATTATGATGATAATAATTGTTATATAATAATAATAATAATTGTAAATATTATCTTGTCATTATTGTTGCTATTAATAGTAAAATTAGCAATAGTAAAATATCTTGTTTCTGATAATAACAACAACAATAATAATAATTATTATTATTCGTTATTATTAAAACAATGAATAGTTATTAATTATAGTACTAACAAGAAATGTTGTTGCTGCTGTTAATAATAATATTTTATGGATGTTAGTAATAATAATAATAAATTGTTAATAATGATAATTCTGACAATACAAATGGTCCTGTTACTGTTGTTTTTGTTGCTGCTATGAATAACAATGAAGAAGAATAATAGTAACAACTACTTTAACAGTAAGCTTTTATTTATACAGCGCCTATTTTTTATGTTGTTGTTGTTGTAGCATATTCATTTATTTTTCTCCTCTGTCCTACACTCACCTTCTCTCTGATTACAGCTACTTGTAGAAGAATACCTTGATTTCAAAGGCCTCAAGCCTCCTTCTCTTCCCTTAACAGGAGCTGGTGTCTGACACAAACCAGCATGTAAAGTCTGCCCTGGCTTCTGTCATCATGGGTCTGTCTACCATCTTGGGCAAGGACAACACCGTAGAACATCTGCTACCTCTTTTCCTGGTCCAACTGAAAGACGAGGTAACCCACCTGGAGCTCGGCCCAGTCTCTCACCTGTCTGTCTCGCTTTCTCTTGTGGCCAAAGATCCTTCTGATTGTACTAGAGCAGAGACACAGCTGCTCATTTTCCAGGTCTGATAGGTCACCTTGTGTTGGGCTTAAGGGCTGTTTGCTAAATTATCCTTGATTGAAGTCCTTGGTTGATGTTCCTTTGATTGGGCTCCTATCCATGACTACTCTGTGAGACGTGTTAGCTTTTAGATTGTAGTAATAAACTCTTAGACTGTTTTTAAATGAAGTTGAACTTTGGCCTCAGTTTTCAGCAAGACCATGCCAAAACCGAAGTCCATCCAAACTCTTTCCTCCAGTGTTTGTGTTCCCTTCTGTTTTATTGGACTCCTCTCAATTGTCAAACACAAGATCAGAAAATGTTAAGAGCTTGATTCTGTGAATTCTGTCCTGGAGTGTATTTCCATTGGCTGCTTATCCGTCCGGCTCTGTTTGACTAACAAACTTTGTTGTTTGGACTTTAGTCAGTCATCACCAAAGTGCACTTGCTCAAGCAAGTCATCAGATATTTGGCAGCATGTATGCGTGCGCTGTAACAATATCACATGAGTGTGGCGTCCTTCTGGAGCCATTTAAGGAAAATATAAAGATGGAGATCCTTTGCTTTCAGTAAAGTTCATTCTTAGAAGTAGTTATGGGGACTTTAAAAGTATAAAAACAATGTCCATGTTTACTTTCTTTAATACACATTTATTGTGTATTAAAGAACACTTTTATACACATTTATTTATTGTGTATGGCCATTTTCTGCAAGTTTCATCAGTGTTGAAACTTCTTAATGTTATTCCTTATGTTAATATAGTGTTTGTGTGTATGTCTATATATTAATACATAATGTAGTGTATATATCATTTTAAAGGTGCCATATCATGAAAATCTGACTTTTCCAGGTTTTAAGTGCTATAATCAGGTCCCCAGTGCATCTACCAACCAAGGAAACGTGAAAAAGATTAACCCAGTAACTTTGTTTTGGGAAGCCTTTTTCTGCAAGCGTCTGAGAAAACGAGCACATCTGATTTCACTCCCTTGGTGATGTGGCAAAGGGATCTCATTATAATATTACCGCCCCTTAATCTGTAAGTTTACACCCACGGCGCCGTTGTTGTGTTTTCGCAAGCGACAACGGTGTACCAGTTCTAATACCATGGCGAAAGTTTGAGCAGAACATGCTAAGTGTTCTGTCTTTGGCTGCACAGACGAGCACAGAACACTGTTCAGAGTCCCAGCCTCAGAGGAGACAACAGAGCAGTGGATTTATTGATTTATTTACTGTATATTGCTGATGCCACACAGATCTAAAATAAACATGTGATTTATTTCCCAGCTGTTTACCTTCACAGACATAACCGACTGTTTTTTGTAACTCGTGTGTTTTTAACGTAAACTTGTTTGTGAACGAGAACTTAGTTTAGTACTCACATGCTGTGACAGCCACTTTCTGTCCATGTGCTTCGGATGTGTGCGCTCAGAAAACTGTATATCAGAAGTTTAAACTAATATGGTTTAAAACGCATGATTTCAGCACGATAATCATGATAATCAGAACCAAAACAGATGTTTTTTAGCAGGTGCGAGCTGTAATGGCGCAGCTCTATTCTGGAAAAGGGGGCAGGGAGCAGCAGCTCATTTGCATTTAAAGACACAGGCCCGAAAAACAGCGTTTTTCTGCTTCCATTCAAAAAGGGCATTTTCAAAGTTATATAATACATGATCTGTGGAGTATTTTGAGCTGAAACTTCACAGACACACTCTGGGGACACCAGAGACTTGCAGTATATTACATATTGTAAAAAGGGGCACAATATGTCTCCTTTAAATCAGAATGTTTTATTTTCCTTTAGTGTCCTGGTCTGCAACTGATTAAAAAAAAAAAGAATATTAAATATTTTTTTAAATATAATTTTTCCGTATTTTCCTGTAGTATCCCGAGGTGCGTCTGAACATCATCTCTAATCTGGACTGCGTGAATGAGGTGATCGGGATTCGGCAGCTCTCTCAGTCTTTGCTGCCAGCTATAGTAGAGCTGGCTGAGGATGCCAAGTGGAGGGTTCGACTGGCCATCATTGAGTACATGCCTTTGCTGGCTGGCCAACTGGTGAGTCTGTGCTCCAGTCAAGATCGAATAGTTGTATCTGGATGGGAAAGGATAGTTCACCCAAAAATTGTCATCATTTTCTTACCCTCATGTTGTTCCAATCCAAACCCGTATGAATTTCTTTCTTCTGTTGAACACAAAATATATTTTGGAAGAATGTTGGTAACTGAACAGTTGACGGTAGCCATTGACTAAATTTCATAGTATTTTTTCCATACTTTGAAAGTCAATAGTTGCTGTCAGCTGATTACCAACATTCTTCCAATATCTTCTTTGTGATCAGCATAAAAAAAAGAAACTCATACAGGTTTAGAATAACTTAAGGGTGAGTAAATGTTGATAGAATTTTCATTTTTAGGTGAACTGTCCTGTTAAGCTCCGAAAAGGACAGACTGATTTGGAAATGCATGAGAATGAGAAATGGGTGAATAATTCCTTTAAACTCTACGGGTTGTAACTATATTCAACTTTGTTTCTAGGGAGTGGAGTTCTTCGACGAGAAGTTGAATTCCCTGTGCATGGCATGGCTCATTGATCACGGTAGGTTTTCTGAGTCCGATGACTCTCGTGAGCGCCATAAGAAAAAGAGATGTATTGAGTTATTGACAATAATGAACCAGAACCTTTAAACTGTATAAGTTCAAGCAGATGCATTTGCTTACATTAGATAGAAGATAGCATAGCCGTGTAGCAGTTGCCTCAGCCTCTCTCCTGTCCTACTCCTTCCCCAAAAGGAGAACGAGAAACACGCATTCATCTCTAGAAGTTTCTGCTATCGGCCAATTACAAGAGTCTGATAAGATTCTAGCACTCTCTCCCTCTCTACATCTCTATAGACCAATTCAGAGTAGACGTCACAGTTACGTCACTTGCAGCTGCGCGCGCATAGTGGTTGCAGAAAAACACTGGGAACAAGTGGAGGTAAATGGGTAAAATCCATGGAATAAAAGAAAAAAATATTTTTGTGCCTTTTGATGTCAAGATCGGAATGCAAATAATTTTTATAGAATACTGTCGTCAAAGACGCCATTTGAAGCTAAATGCAGATGTTTAAATGGACATACTATGGATGAAAACTGTTATGATTAGGGAAAAAAGCCAGAAGAGCCGAGGGGAAAAGAGAGAATTACGAGTTGTTTTTCCTTATTAGAATTGTGAGATATAATCTCGGAGTTGCGAGAATAAAGTCAGAATTTTGAAATATAAAATCAAATTGACCTTTTTTTTTTATTCTTTTATTCCATGGCTCCATAGACTGCCACTTGAAAACCGTCATTTTCTGCCTCCAGATAGGCTCCGCCCACAAAAAATGTCAACCCTGTTTCGGATCTGTAAGACTATCGCACTCTCTAACGTCAATTTCGTTGAATAACGGTGCTTATCGCTGGGTGACAAGCTCTTGTAATATGCGGAGAACATTTTGAAAATTACATCTAATCAATATAATTTATAATCTTTTTAAACCTAACTATTTTGTACCGTATCCTTGAAATTCTCTAGCCGTAAAGGCTCTCCCGGGTTTTCTGCAACTATGAATGCGCGCGCATCCTGAATGTTTACAAACCTATAATTGGTCTATTGCTTTCTTCCCTCTGCTGTTCTTTTGAACTTTCTATCCATCAAAGAATCCTGAAGAATAGCACCAAGTCAGTATATTTGAATGATTTCTTCAGGATCACTAAAGACTGGAGTAATGGCTGCTGAAAAGTCCGTTTTTGCCATCACAATATCTAATATCCAGCTTCGTACAGGCACCACTTTTGTAGAATAGATAAGTCTTTTTCAGAGTGATGAGCCTCTTAGTAAATCTTCAATTTAACGGTTGTCACTTGTCAGAACGGTTATGATCTCAGTTTGAACCGTGCGCTGAGTGGATCCAGCTGTTGAGGTGTTTTGCACAGTGATTTTCAGCACACACAGACGCACAATTACACTCTGACACATTTGTAGACAAAGGGCCAGATGGGTTACATCACTGGAATGTTCTTGTATATCCTGTGCTGCTGGGCCAGTGCTGTCCTCTTACATAAGAGCTCAGAGCCGGAGTGGCGCTGTGCTCAGCTGTCTGTCATGTGTAAATGTGAACTCATCTTTCTGACAAATACACACAGGCACATCTGCAAGCGGTACACGCTGTCAAATGGATTGCCTCATTTTATGTGTGTTTTATAATCCCCATTTAAAGCTTGACCTACTTCATGAAACTGCTGATCACTTTATGGCTGATGTGCAGCATTTTTTTTTTTCCGTAAGCTCTTTGAGGACTATGGGTAGGGTTTTGTCTTGAATTTTAAACTCTAAATAGGATTGTCTCAGGCAAATTCGCAGCCTTTTGATAAAGGGGGTTATGTCATCGTCAGACTGATTTGAAAAGAGCCGCCTGTCTGATGTTTAGCAGATTTGTGATGCGCAATTTCACAGGATGTTTGTAGATATTTACTCTTCCCAGAATGAAAGTTAAATGGCATGATTGTAACCTCACCTCAATGGTGGAATGTAATCTGTGGAGGTAATGCTGAGCACAAAAACAATGTTGACTAACCCAGCTTGGGTCCACCTCTCATGCCAGAAATCTGATCAAATAAACCGAAAGCTGAAACTAGCTAAGTAAATATTACAAAAGAAGTGTATAATTCACACGAAAGGATTAGTTCACTTCCAGAATAAAAGTTTCCTGATAATTTTCTCACCCCCATGTCATCCAAGATGTTCATGTCTTTCTGTCTTCAGTCGCAAAGGAATTAAGGTTTTTGAGGAAAACATTCCAGGATTTTGAAAACATACCAGGAAGTCATTCATAGCAAGGCCTCTACACGTCCTACTAATTTTTGACAGCTGTAACCCTCCAAATGTAGTTGTAATCTTCTTTTGTGCTACAGTGGTTACTCTCTAATTTTGATCACTGTGTTTTCCACAAAATAAATGTTTTTGTTGAGATGCCTTGGATATTTTGTCAAACATGTTAGTAGAACAGTGGTATGTATACATATATCTAATATTCCTTCAAATTTTGAGTGATGAAGATTAACAATATTTAAAAAGAAATCAAGTAATTATAGATTGTTCTCTAAATTTGATCACCTATATATATATATATATATATATATATATACACACATATATACAGTATGTGTGTATTTCTTTTAATGTTGAAGTCTTTCTAATTTATTTTTATTTTAATGTAGATTTTTCTGATAAAATACACACAATCATTCTTTCTGTACTTTTCTCTAAGTGACAACTTGTTTGTGATATGAAAGAATGTACAGTTGTGCACGTAAGTTTACATACCCCTTGCAGAATATGCAAAGTGTTCATAATTTTAACAAAATAAGAGGGATCATGAAAATTGCATGTTATTTTTTATTTAGTACTGTCTTGAATAAGCTATTTCACATAACGGATGAATAACTGAATTTGTAAAAATGACCCCGTTCAAAAGTTTACCTACCCTTAAATCTTAATACTGTGTGTCATTTCCTGGATGAGCCACGTTTTGTAATAGTTGTTCATGAGTCCATTTTTTGTCCTGAACAGTTCAACAGCCCGTTGTTCTTCTGAAAAATCCTCCAGCTCCTGCACATTCTTTGGTTTTCCAGCATCTTCTGCATATCTGAACCCTTTCCAGCAGTGACTGTATGATTTTGAGATCCATCTTTTCACTCTGAGGACAATTGAGGGACTCATACATAACAATTACAAAAGGAGAAAACATTTACTGATGCTCAAGAAGGCAACAAGATACATTTAGAGCCGGGGGGTGTAAACTTGTTGAATTCCATGATCAGGGTAAATTGTCCTTATTTTGTCTTTTGGGTAACATTTATGTAGCTTCTGAAGTGCAGTACTAAATGAAATGCAATTTTCATGATCCCTCTTATTTTGTGAAAATTATTAACATATTGCATATTCTTCAAAGGGTATGTAAACTTATGAGCACAACTGTATGTCTCCAGGTTGTATGGCAGTGGGCTGTAAATCTGGTGGTGTGGCCTGAAAAATTACATGCATCTAAATCTGTTTTCATCTTCATGTCAATCTCGATCTTCATGTTAGCATATGAGTTAACATTAGTATCTTTGCCTTGTTCTACAGTATATGCCATCCGAGAGGCTGCCACCTGCAACCTCATGAAGCTGGTGGAGAAGTTTGGAGCAGAATGGGCCCAGAACACCATTGTGCCCAAAGTCCTTGGCATGGCCAATGATTCCAACTACCTGCACAGGATGACCACTCTCTTCTGCATCAATGTAAGTCTGGATGCCCTGACTGGTGAAAACAAAAAAACTAAATGTTCTTACAGTTGGAAGTCATTACATCAGTATCTGTTGTTGCAAAATGGGATTAACTGAAAGCCTTTTTTGGGGGTGGGGGTGGGTCAGGCTCTGTCTGAAGTATGTGGACAGGAAATCACCACCAAGCACATGTTGCCTGTAGTTCTCAAGATGTCCACTGATCAGGTGGCCAATGTGCGCTTCAATGTGGCTAGGTGCTTACAGAAGATCGGACCAGTTTTGGACAGCAGGTATTTTTAAATAATAGCTGCCTACACCCTATTGTTCTTGATGGTATAAGCAAACAAACCAGCAGCAATACTAACTGATATATTCAACAGTGCTTTGCAGGCTGAGGTTAAACCAGTCCTGGAGAAACTAGCTACAGACCAAGATATGGATGTTAAGTACTTTGCTCTAGAGGCTATTAGTGGTATGTATCTCTTTAACCTTCCAACATATATCTTCTCAGAAACATTTTCATTCTCCTCTATACTGTTTTTTTTCTTTTCTTTCTCGCTCTCTCCGTAGTTCTTGCCTTGGCCTGACTGACTTCCTCACCACATCCAGTGAAAAACTGACAACACAAGACCTGTTGCATTCTATTTATTGTTCCTTTTGAATGATTAAGTATCGTCAGTGTGTTCTTGTTTACTCTAAAAGATATTGAATGATCAAAGGATGAACTTTCTATCAAGTTTGACCTCAAACACTAAGCTAAGCTCTGCATGCTTGTACAACTTACGCATAGCTCTTTGCAAACATCACCCCATGAGCCATTCCAGTGTGATCGTATCGTAATCGGTACATGCCTGCTTCAGCGTTCCTTTTGCATTTCTAAGACTGGAGCTCATCTGCCAGTAGTAGATGGTGCGAAATGCCTGTTTATTTGCTTCAGTAGATTTGCTAGCGCACAGCACATTGTTTACATGTGCTCCCTCTGTAGAGGGAATAAAAATCTCATGTGCTCACATGGTTTAACCGCAGAGTCCTCCGTGTTCACAGGGCAGATAGTGTTCTGAGCGCATGATTAGATTGCGGTCTCTCTAGAAATTTGCTTTACGCAATGAAGTCACACCTTTATCATGAGCTTTTTCATCGAGGGACCATATAATTTAATCAGTTGTGCTGTAACACGGGATACACACAACATCAATGCATGCAGTTTTACCTGGTCCTACGTGGTCCTGAATAGCCCCCTTTATAAACTTGTAGATTTTAACTTTTGTGCCAATGAAATGTCTAGTTATAATACAGTTTCTTATTTTGTAAGTTTTTCAATATACAATTTTTTTCTCTTTAAGTGGAGGGCATGTTAAGTGTTCATAAGTGGTCTTTAAGTGGTCATGTCATGAAATTATTGGGCTGGTATGGAGGAATGGTGTCTTGTGTGGGACTTAAATCAGCAATATTCATTGTTACAAACAACTTGAACCTACTGCATTCTGAGGAAACCCTTTGTTTATGGTCAATATCATGACAACTTGTAGTTTTGTTTTTTAACTCATTTGGGAAATTGGTGTACTTTTGGGAGCAAATAAAGTCATTTGAACTACGTATCTTGCAGTTGTCCTTTGACGTACTTTCACAGACTAATCGTTGCATAATTCTAATTGGAACAGGGTGTGCGTCACACCTGTTAGATACCGTCTCTAAGAGTTTGTCATCCTATATGAATTTTAAAGATTAATGTGGAATCAGGTTTTTGGTCTCCTGATGAACCGTTTTCTACAGTTACCTGGCTAGTGATCTTATCGACAGTGTTGGATTGCGTGTTTTCCTCACCGAATTTGGCAGGAATTGGTGGTACTGCACTCTGGCACTTCTACTGAGTATCAGATGTCTTATTTAAGCAGAATTATTTCTGTAAAAACTCTGAATGAATTTATGACTAGACTTATTTGGAACAAATTTGAACAGCTCACATAGTTAAGTTATTAGCGAGGCTAGCAAACTCTCCTGTATCATTTGAATTTGGACCCTTACAGTTTGGAGGCATAGATCAGGCTGCCTTTAGATCAATGGTTTGCATGGGCATTTAATACCGTCTCATTACCTGAACCTAAATGTGGAGACAATGGGACCATTAGTGAGCTGTCTAAACCTCAAATTAATATCTTTAGTAATTACTCTTATAAATGGCCACGCAGTATATAATAGCATGTAGAGTACTAGAGAACAAAATGTGATGTGGACCTCTGTCTTGAAGGAAGTGGATATGTTCAAGTCAACTTTTTAAGCTGTGCTCTCATCAGTGTTAAGTCTGTGTACTTCCTGTGTAGCTGAGATGGGTCATTGTGGCCAATTGTTTTCAGATGTTCCTGCTTGTTTAAGCAGGATTATGCAACGGCAGCTGTGCTGAAGATGGCTAATGATTACTTTAAACATTATGCTGAAATTCAAAGACTAATGGCACTGAGATGTGGTCATCTACTCCCAAAATGCTGTAACTTCTTGTGTGTTTAGTTTCTAATGTTATTACATCATTCAAATGGTTATTTAATGGAAGCACAAATCTACTATTTCTTCACTCTTACACAAGGTGTTCCCCAAGGTTAAGTACTTGGCACATTTTTCTTTTCTTCACTTTCGTTTCTCTAAGCTGATATCATCAATCAACATGGTCTCAACTTTCACTACTAAGCTGATGACATTCAGATTTCAGCACCGGCTCTGAAACACCACTTCTCTGTTTCCTTGCTGCATCTCTCTGTGGCATCAATTACTGGATGAGCTGTAACTTCCTGAAACTCGACTCAAAATCTTGTGATGTTAGAAAAAAACAAAGCTTGATTTATGAGTCAACATTAAAGCTCTGTAAAAATTGTAATCTAGGTGTCATTTGACTCGTCCCTCTTTTTAATATGGCACTTGTTTTTAAGAATTTGTTATTTTAATATACATACAATTGTCCCAAACTTACCATGACAGAGGCCGGATTGAACATTGAACATGCCTAAACAAGCTAATCAAGGCCTTCAAGATTACTAGAACATTACAGGCATCCTGCATCAATAATGCATTATTAGTCTTTTAACACATTGCTTGTTTAGAGGAAATAAACAAGATACAAAGTGTATCTCTGTTTGCAGTTTTGACAGACGATGGATTAAATTGTTCAATTATATTAAATGTTAAATTTGACTTCAATCAGAAGACAACAAACATTGCATCCAACTCACAAAGGCCAACATTCATTGTCATGGGGACAACTAACATTAGTTGCCCTGAGTTGAGATCAAAAGCTACAGCAAGTTTAAGGTTTTCTCTTACACCTATTGTTAATCTGACTTGACCAGTGCAGCTGTCTCTCTGGGAGACCTTCTATTTTGTTCCCCTGGCTCTGGCCATACCTCCACCATTGTTAATTCTAATACTATATATTTAATGATATTCTGAATATTTTGAGAATATGCAAAGATTCTAATTGTTGCATACTATAGCGCTATAGCAATTCAATTTCTTTAGATTGCACCCTTGATATTTCATACTTGTCATATGATGTGATGGTCTTTAATGAGGCTAATCAACAGCACTGAAGAATTCCAGTCCAGTCCTTTGTGATGTTGTGCCTCTTATGGATGAAATGGAATTGTATAAACTGTTTATAGACTAAGGAAAATTCTTCTCTTATTCATTCTTCCTTATTAACTTTAATATCCTCCTGAGACCCAGCTATGGAGTTTTTGCCTCTGTAGTGGACATTATATTTTAGTGAATTTCTCTGAGACCTCACACGTCACAGTTGTAAGTCTGGATGTCCTGTACAGAGCACATTCAGTGCTTTCCAGAGATACCAAATGATTGGATGTTTCACCATGACCACTCCCTCTCCTTGGTCTTTAAAAATAGCTGACATTAATTTAGTGATAAAATTGTACATCGTTATGGAAATATGATAATATTTTGTAATTATAATTTAAATCTGATTCATTTTCAAATTGTTTGTCATAAATCAACATCTCAGGAAAATGTTATGGGGTTTCAAATCAAAATATGACCTTCTGTTATGAAACAGGACATGATTTCATACATGTCCACTGTAGAGGACACCAGGACTAAAAGCATGTTTATTATACATTTTGGGAGACAAAAGAATTGAATAGGAAAACAAATTATATATCAATATTCTTATGAAATATTAGATATTATTATGAAAATCTGGCCAATTACTACTCCGATTATTACACTTCTTTTTTCAACATGCTGTCCCAACAGCACTTTAATATGCAAATTAGATACAGTGTATAGATAACATTGTGCTTAATGGGAAAACCAGTTTATGGAACTTTTACACACATATTGCATAAAGCTAAATAGTATATCAAATTTTGTTATATATTTTATAACATAGTTGATAACCATCCTTAAACAAAGTTAGGTATAAAAAAAATCCTGAAACCTAAAAATTGATTGGTGATTTAAAAGAAATTCCCATTGATTTTACCTTTTCATGTCTACTCTTGTCATTTTATTTTTAGAAAAACTTAGTCCTGGTGTCCTCTACAGAGGACATATCATAACTTAGGAATAAAATATAATTTTTCAAAAATGTTATTTTACCATTTTTTTCTTATGCTCTAAACAATGTAATGACATGAAAAAATACTACATTCACAAAGCTTTTTATTTCTGGTTCTCAGGAGGATATTTTGTTAAAAAGGCAAATGATTGTGGAGTGGCCATGCCTTCTGATTTCATAATGTTGTAACATACATGGTGTCAATATTTTAACAAGTGTTAAACAATTAATTGAGACAGGTATTAGTTATTACTAAATGATCTATCATATTTGTCCAAATGTGAGGAAAAAATGGCTGTAGGCTGATAACAAATTCAAAATTCCAGCCTAATGAGAGAAGCACCAGTTGGAAACCTTGACTCCAAGAGAATTAGGATTTGTTATCACTGATGGTGTGAGTGGATTACAAAAAAATATATAACATGGTTACTGTCAGAAACTATTCTTACTCAGTAAGGGCAGGTTGTTTTTATGTTACATCATTCATTGCAATGTAATCATGGGGGGTATACAGTGGGGCAAAAAAGTATTTAGTCAGCCACCAATTGTTTTTAAAATCCCATTAATCCCATTCAAACGAACGTGTCCACATTAGCACACTACACTGTGTGCCTGAGGCTTATATACAGGTCAGCCATCACTGACTTCATTGGATCAGTTGTTTCTGTCTAGTTTAGCAGGCCAAAATAATCTGCCAATCATGATGCTCCTCTGAGGATAATATGTCTGATAACCACCTAATTATGCTGCTGTAATAGGATTCTGCAGCAATGGGAATATTATTGCATTAACCACATTTGTCTCAGGTGTATCTCCTCAACATTTTTCAAGAGTAACACCATTCCACTGTCAACATGGCTGCCATTGACTTGTGCTTATGCTTTAAGCAAGTAGAGCAGGAACCAAAAATAGATTTTGTACCGTAGTTTTACACTTTCTTTTGTTCCAGGTAATAATTAAATGAAACAAATTAAATTCAACTGAACTGCACTGAGCAGACAGTATGTGTGAAATGGACATTTTTCAAACTGTTGGAAAAGCATTTTACCCACAATACGATCGGATTTGAGTTGGGTAAGAGGAATATTTTAGTGGTGGTTGATTTCGAGAACAGTGGAAAAAACAACACTTTCTCCGCTTGTGTAATTTGTGAGCATTCTTGTGTGGTGAGCTGTCTGGAAATCGGGCTCTTGCCTCATATGTGATCAGAATGAGTGAATGAGAGTGAGAAAGAGAGGGCGAGAACGTACATGGATGTGTGAATGAGAACAAGTAAGCTCAGGGTCATGTGAAAATCACAGCAGAAGAGGAAGCTTCCTTTGAGAGTGAACTCTAAATGCTCTGCTGAACAAATTAATTGAAACGTTCTAATAGGGAATCATTAGTTTGTTAAGCAGAAATGCACATAATTAAATCCACAAACCCCCTTACACACCAAAACTATTGTTTAATTGACTAATGTAGCGGGAAATACTTTCTATGAGGTTTTGTAAAGGGGCTTTTTTTTGTGCATTACACTGCTTTTCAATTGTTTTTCTATCTAAACATGCTGGACGGTTAGTGTGTGCACATAATGCAAGTGTACAGGACTGCTTCAGAAACCACACAAAGTGAACATGACGGTAAAGTTTAAAATATTAGTATTTGTGTGTTTTCTTACACATCTATCATTTAACTCAAAAAGACATTGATTCATCAATAGGTGTTGTTTGGGTTACCATCGTCTCCACTGTGTAATTTTTCAAGCATTATCTTTGGATGTCCTGTATTTATTTTATTTATTCATGTATTTATTTATTTGGAGTACTTGTACTTTTTGAAAGGGGTCATAGGATGCCCATTTTCCACAAGTTGATATGATTCTTTAAGGTCTTAATGAAAATTCTGTAACATAGTTAAAATTTCTCAATGGTAGTGTAAAATAGCACCGTTTTTACCGTCAAAAACAGCTCTATTCAGAGCAAGCTGTTTTCTTGCATGCTGCTTTAAATGCAAATGAGCTCTGCTCGCCCTGCCCCGCCCCTCCGAGCCGCTCTCTGCATTCATAGTGAAACTTGCTAACTAGCACGTTATTAGGAAAGGCGATTTGTAAAGATTCATTAAAAACCTTACACTCACTTCTTCTGGACGTGAAGCTGGATCACGAATGATTCGCGCGAAGATAGACGCATTTAGGTAGATCGGGGGTGCATTCCCTTCAGAAACAAATGTAATCCATTGCATCTTCAGCGGCTCAGATGTCGGAAGTAAATGACGACTGCTGTGTTCATTATTACATCCAACAACAGAACACCTCAATCACTTAGGAGTCATTCTTGTCTACATCTGCTCCAGCGGTGAAACAATGGCGGACTGATGACAGTCACTCAGGGTGGGTCTAAGGTAAGACGATTTGAGAAAGGTGAAATGATTTAACCAGAAGATTTAAAAAAATAAAATTATACCTATAATTTATCATTATAGGGTGGATGTGTACACACACTGCCAACAAGTGCATGTGGCATCCGATTGACCCCTTTAATACTCAAGTAATATTTAAAATTTTACTTTTTTTACTTTTACTCAATTATGCTTTTGGCCAGATACTTGTACTTTTAACTGAGTAAAGTTTTCACTGAGTATCTGTACTTTCACTTGAGTATAATTTTTTTATACTTTTTACACCCCTGCCCAAAGTCAAGCAAAATTGATGGGATGAGATCCGGTGGAAGACAATGACTGGATCTAAAACCTTCAGATAACCGACAGCAAATATCTGCGACTTTGTAAGTTACCGAATACACACATAAGAAACCGAAACACTAGACGTTTGTGTAGCACAAAGCGACCTTCTCGCACTGTACAAGACGTGCTAAGACAACTAGTCTACCAATCCGGTTAGGATCACACTGCAGGACTTTGATGAAAATGTGATTGTGAGTTTTAAAAATGTTGTGGTTGTCACTCCGGTAAATAACCAAAGTCTTTGTGAACTTAACAGTGCTCTACTGCTGTGTAAGTGACCATAGAAAACAATGGAAAAGCAGTGCAGTTAAGTGCATTTGAGTTATGTTGAAAATCCCACCAGAGAAAATAAACACAAAACGTTTTGTTCAATAAATCTTTTTGTAAATCTTAACAGCACATTAGCTTATGTGTGGTCAACAACCATGAAGGTAAATGCAGAATTGTAGGATGTCTAAGGAATGGTGTTCACCAGCAGGTGTGATTATGATATGGCAACACATTCACTAATCTGTCCATTCTGAACTATTCATAAGAAATATTGCTATTAATACTTTTCACCGGCATATACTGATTGACAACAAAACAAAACAGCACTGTTACGACGCTGACCAAGAAGCTCCAAACTCCACACGGTGGGGTTATACAGGAACACTTCTGAGGGGAC
Organism: Sinocyclocheilus grahami; assembly: GCF_001515645.1. Taxonomy (NCBI): domain Eukaryota; kingdom Metazoa; phylum Chordata; class Actinopteri; order Cypriniformes; family Cyprinidae; genus Sinocyclocheilus; species Sinocyclocheilus grahami. Next base: position 407,867 of record NW_015505490.1, read on the forward strand.
TTTGGTTTTGTACCTTTGTAAAACCTGGGTCTACATATGTCCTGTAACAAATACCAACAGAATCAAACTGAAAAGCAAGGTTATTAAAGAACTATTCACCCAAAAATAAAATTCTGACATTTACTCACTCTCATGTCATTCTTAACCCGTCTGGGCCATTTTCATGATACTCTCATAGTTCTTTTGCATTCTTTTTGATGCTTGAATGTGTTTCACAGACGAAAGTCAGCCATACAGGTTTGGCTCGACATGAGGGAGAGTAAATGAAGACCGAATGTTAGGTGAACTATCCTTTTAAGATCTTAACTTGAAAGAAGAAAAAGGCACACAGAACACTATCACATTAAATACAAAATTTGTTGCATTCTGAAAGCACTTTCAAAGTTTCTAACCTCTACGTTACATAAAACAATCGTCCAGTCGCGCTCGCTCTGCATCCTTCTTTGAGAGAGCGCTGGCTCGCGGGGAGCACGTTATTGGAAAGAGATGAATTTGATGTCTCTTGTTTGACGAAACTAGCAGAGCAGGTTCACCTCACCCATCTGCCGTCTCAGCTACATTTTCTTTAGCTTCCTTGACAAAGTGCTCCAGTATATTATCTGCCTTAATACGTGTTCTGTTACAAAGCCCTGAATCTTGCGATCAGTTTGCGTGATGATCGTTCTCTGTAGAGTATCTGATATCTGGGTTTAGTCACAGACTTGTCATTTCAAGTAGAACAGATTTACTAAGTGCTGCTAACAAAAACAATCTCCGTTTTGTCTGTCGTAAATGCAATGAATTGTTCAAACTATCCAGTGTCTTGTGACTTGACTTGAATGCTGATGTATTCTTTAGTGTAAAGGGGTAAATATCAGCAATATAATAATAACTGAATTCTCCAAATCATTTAAACGCATACCAACATCGCCCATGGAGGTGATGATGTCACCTGGCTTGTAAACTGCTCCTTATTAATCATCACCATGTAAATAGAGTCATGACTCATCTTTCATGGTGTGCCAATTTTGAGGAACTGCGATATTAGCAGACAAAATAACACTGTTGAGGTTCAAGGAACTTTTTAGGACCTTTAGGATGAGCATGAGGAGGGAATCCAGTGAAAAAAAGATCAAAATCACAGCTTTGTCCACAGATATCTGTGGTTTTGGCCGTTTAAAAGTTGAGAAACATCTGTTGATAGCAGTTGGGTGGTGCAGTTCTGACTTATGGCTTCATTTTTTTCAGTTCCAGATGAATCAGTATATTGCTTCAATATTGCCATGTGTTTTTAACTAACATTGCACTTACTGAGTGCTCATGACTAGTCTTCCATAATCAAAGTCAGACGCTTTGAGGGATTTTGTTCAGTACAAAACGTGTCAATATTTAATTGTGCTGTCGAGCAGGCTCCTTATTGCAGATCTAGGCTGTCCTTGTGCTACATACAGCGCGTAGCGAGCAGCTCCAATCCTGTGGTCGGTTTGGAAGCGAGAGGAGGTGAGCCCCCATTGCGGCTGGCCTGAACGCCACGCCATCCGGCACTCTATTGTGAGAGAGCAGCAGGTGGGACCACTGGAGAACGAGGAGGGAGGTAGGGAGGAGTTTCATGAAGTATAAAGATTACAGCTCACATTTGCCGCAACCTAAACGTCAAACATACAAAACTCTATCCGTCCCTGTGACGTCATCTCATCCGTCAATTCATCCGTAGTGAGTCAGAAATCAAGGTAATACTGGTTATTCGAGTCTTGGCTTAGTTCACCAGCACAAAACCATGCTGTGAGTCCACCGTCTCCATCATTTCGCTGTCCAGAAATGGGTCGGCCAACGCCAGCCCATCGTACCCAGCCGAGCCGCCCTCTGCAGGTGGAGCAAGCTGCTCGGGATCAAGCGGATAGTCATATTGCTCCGGGTACAGTGCTTCTCCTGAGTGGCTTGGATCGCAGGCTGGGTAGGTGTAGTTGAGGGGTTCGGGCTGTTGGGGCTGCAGCTGAGCAGAGAAGCTTTGTGGTAGAGGCTGCATCTGAGCATAATGGCCCAGGTAGGGCTCATACGGCAGGGATTCTGGGTTGGGCTCCATTAGGTGGCCGAGAGGCTGTGCATGTGCAAACTGAGGTGAGGCCTGGGAACTCTGCTGATGTGCTGGTGCTATCGAACCCTGGGGCTGAGGTGGGGCTCCGGAGTCCTGGTGGCCCATGGTTGCACAGGGAGCGTAAGGGTCCTCCACAATGTGCATCTGGTTAAAGTAGGCCTGCATTTGGGATTGTTTCTGAAGATACAGACGTTTCTGTTGCAGCCTGCAGATCAAACAGAAGGGGTTTAATAGACGGATCTCCGGTTTGACATTAAGGGAAAGCAGAGAAATCTGTAGTACCTGTGCTCCTGCAGCTGCTGCTCCAGACTGCGAGGAGTTTCTTTGCAGAACATCTGGCAGCTGCTGGGGCTGTTGGCCATCAGTGTGGCTTTCTGTACAGAGATACACAATGATAAGGATTGTGCAATGCAGAGCTGTAGAAATCGTCCTTCACTGCCATGAACATCTTGAGAAATACTGCAGTGAACTTTAACTGCAGTGTTTAATCACCTTTATTGGTAGCGATAGCAGAAAAAGGACAGAAAATGTGGGGGGAGGGGGGGAGAATGCAAACGAGGAATGTTGCAAGTCAGATTCGATCCCATTCACTAACCGCTAGAGTATTAAATAATAAATTGTTGGTTGGTAGGATCTTGCTATGTTTTGTCTGTCTTAACTATTATTAATAACCAACTCCTATAGACCATGAGGCTTTGGAAATGTGCTTTATAAGTGTACACACATCTCAGATGAGCTAAAATTGGCAGAAATAAAGGTGCGTCACCTGTATTCTGTGAGAGAGGTACTGCGGCTCCAGACTCTGTCTCCTTGACAACAGTGCGGGGTGTGTTCCACCTGAGCACAGAGCCATGTCGTGCTGGTGACCTCTTTCCTCCTGCACAAACCATACATACAAACAGAAAACATGTCAGTGCCTCGCTAGGCAGCCACATTGACGGCTGTGCACTCAAATGCATGAATTCATTACTTGGTTATGAAAAGGCTGAATAGCTGTCCGCTGATCCAGAGGGATTCTGGGAAAAACATGCCAGTCTGCTCCAGTAGCTAATCCTCACAATGCCACATGCCTCTAATGGAAGCTCATTTTCACTGCTATATTAGCCCAGTAAAATTAACTCGATTTAGAGCAGATTTTTTTCTTGGACTTCATCTAGACAGTGGTGCCTGCCCTGCGCGGTATCCCTATGTGTTATTCCCATAAGTATTTATTCACTGATTCATACTAAATCTCTGTCTTTGGTGAGCCTGCATTGGAGCATTGGGCACAAGTCACCAGCCTGTTACTCAACAATGGCCGCATTCAGGGGGCTTACCGGATGGACAGTAAACAACTGACAATTGGCTGCTTCTTCTCCTGTAATTACATAAGCAGGGCTGTCTGTGTGTCAGTAGGGAGGTTAGAAGGGTAGAAGAGTTCAAGTAAGGGCATTCTGACACTTTCCAACCAAAGTAACGCACAGTGCTTGGATCACCTCAACCTTGCAATGATGCAACCATTGCATCAACATTCCAGTGCATAAAATTAAATTAATTGGAGTCATGGGAAAGGGCCTTAATTCCTTATTCATCACAATAATTGTATTCTATTCCTAATTCCTAATATAAATAAAAAAAATAATAATAATAAATAATTTTTTTTTCTTCAGGCGGCCCCCCGTTTGAAACCTCTGCATTAGTCATTCCTGATTGTAAGGGATACTACAAAACCGATCTCAGGTTAGCTTCCCTGGTGGACTGACCTGTAGTGCAGGATCCAATAAGTCATGTGGATGGGTCTGAGCGCTCAGCAGACCCAGGGAAGGGGTTTCTCCAGAGCCCATCTGCTCATACACCTTATTTAGCTCCAGGATACCTTTGGTCCGTGCCAGATTCTGTAGGTGCTGTCTAAAGGCCACCAAGCCTACATGAAGAGAGGAATAAGATTATGAATAATAGCACTGTTATTTCTGTATGACTTACTGATCATCAGATGATGTTCCACCCCCAGTGTCCACATCCATGTGTGGTGATGAATTTTCACATGGGAGTGTCAGAACAGAGGAAGTGACTCTCATTCCCTCAGGCCCAAGCCACCTCTGACTGCTCTGGTGCGGTTCTACCATGTGACCTCACGTAACGTGGCTAATCAATCTATTTCAGGAGAAAATATGTCCAGGCAGGCTGCAAATGCTCAAGTGCATATTAAAATGCTGTTTAGTGGTTCTTGACTCCTCTGCTGCTGAATGGAAGAGAGTTGAAAAAAAGGATTCTCAGGTTATTTTAGGGCTTCAAGTGATTAAGGGTAATTATTCAGGCCGCAGGATGAGAGAACTCAATAGGACCGAGTTGGCCTAATCTTCAAAGCGCTCTCTGATTCACTCAATGGATCATCTGACAGGGGGTGGTGCATTTAGAGGAAAACAAGAGAGAAACAGGGAGAGATAGTTTGTGAAAATAACAATAAGTGTGAGAGAAAGAGAAGGAAGAGAAATCGAATCTAAGACACATACCACAGTGGGATCCAATCGTCCTGAGACCACTAGTAAACATGGAAACTTGTGCATATTTTTTTATTTAATATTTGTACAAATTTTTGTATTTTAATTTCAAGCTATTTTTTTATATTTAATATAAATTATATTATCAGTATAACAACCGTGTATTACTGTAATATTTATGTAGACACAGTGTTTTTCAGGATTTTTTAATGAATAGAAAGTTCAAAAGAACAGCATTTATCTGAAATAGCTTTTGTAAATGTCATTTTGATAAATTGAATGCATCTCTGCAATATAAAAGTATTAATTTATTTTTAAAAAATCTTGTTGACTAAACTTTTGAAATGATTGTGTATATAGTCTCTCTGTAATCACAGGATGCTGCTCACCTTGTGTGAGTGAAGTGTCTGATGCTCTGCGGCCCTCGCGGAAGCTGATGGGAGAGCGGTTGTGGGTCTCTCTCCTTTGAGCGCTCAGTGCTTGCATGGCGGGGTTAGCGGGCCGAGCGCTGATGAAGGGCGGAGTCATGCGGGTGATGGGTGTGTTGGCCAGGACCACCTCGTTAAGAGAGGGTGCATCCTCCAGCAGACTGAGGTCACTGTGCATGGAGCCCATATCATACTCTGAGTCCACGCTACCCAGAGAGGGGTTATGACCCACGCTGAACAGTTTACCTGGGTAAACAGAGAGGTGACAATAATTTATCATCTTAACACCTATGAAACATGATTGTGATTTCATTGTCATTTTTATCCAAACTGATACTATTAGTACAGGGATAATGAAGTTGGGTTTGAACCTATAACCTTGCGGGTTACCCTTAAGCCACACCCACCTCCACTGGTCATGATTCCTGGCTGATTGGTGACCTCAGACAGCGTGTGTCTGCGCTGAGCAAAGCGGGCCATCTGATAGGCATTGAAGACGTGGGTATGATCATCCTCTGTGTCCAGCTCCTCCGTCTCGATGCCCTCGTCTATAGATGTCTCCATCATGTTGCTGGGGGACGAGGCGCTGGATTTGCGAACAGCCACAGGGGGCAGGGGGTCCAGCATGCAGCCGTTGACCTGCAAAACAATGTAAAGATCTCTAAATATAATGTTTTTTGTAGCTAAAAGTATTTGGAAAGCTTTTCTAGACGACCTGAAATCGCAAGTGGGAGATATTAATTCAAAGTCTCAAATCTGAGATTTAGTCACAATGCAAGATAATAAATAATTTTAATTTCCATAGTTACTGTACAACTGTGCAAAATAGTCGCATTTATGAGAAATATTTGCAACTGTGAGATAGAAAGTTGTCACATTTGTCACATCATGTCACTGTCACATTTTGAGATAAAAAGTCTATAAATGTATAATTTAGAGATAAAAGGTTGCAATTACAAGAAATATATTTGCAATTACCAGAAACAAAGTCGCAAATGTTAGATATATTCACACTGCAAGATACAGCATTGTCATATTGTGAGTTATATAGTCACAATTGTGATACTGTATATAAAGTTGCAATTATGATAGTCATGTGACAATATAGTCACATTATGAGAAAAAGTAAAAATGGCAACTATAAAGTTGCATTTTCTAGAATTATAGTTACTATTATGAGAAATAAAGTAAAAAAATGTGAGCTAGTCACATTGCTAGATATTACGTTTTGTCGTATATACTCATAACTATGACAAATATAGTTGTTTTTGTGAACTTAAATTGCAAAGGCAATTACGATAAAGCCATAATTTTATAATATAAATCACATTGTGAGATAAAAAGCATGGTTGTAAATTAGAGAGTCATATTTTAGAGATATTAAGTTGCAATTACAAGAAATTAAGAACTATGAAGTCGCAATTTGGAGAATTCAAGACACATTCACGAAAAATAAAGCCACAACCCTGAAACATTGAGTCACATTTTAATATAATTAATTTCTTTATTACTCTGAAGTGGAAATGTAGTATATATGCAATTTATGCATTTCCTATAAAAGATTTTGGAGATGACAGCTTTTTTGGTTGTTACTTTTTCTTTGGATGAACTCTCACTTACACCAGTGTTGTAGATAAGGCATTTGCCTTCAAGCATTGTATTTCCCAAGAACAAGTTCTAATCTCCCATCAGCCCTCATAAGTCATTCACAGTCCTGAGGCAAATTTCCACTCAGTCAGCACCAAACACACAAACTTTAACGTGCTTTGTGATGACAGGCTGAACATCATGAACACATTCCTTAATGATTTGGGGACGTAGTGAGAATAAACAAAAGCACTGCAGTCTCTCCCTTTTTGCCTCTTTTTATTGCTCCCTCTCATTCACTCTTGCTTTTCTCTCAAACGAATGAGTGAGCGGGAGAGGAGGGGGTGGAATTCTGGAATGCAGGGACAGGAAGTGTGTTTTGGCTGAGAGGGCTGTCAGAGCCTCATGCAGACAGAGTACACCGAGACATGCCATCAAACACACACACTCAACCAACATGGATCATCTGGATGAGTTGAGTTTCCTGCAGCATGCTGGGCCAGGAATGCTCTTATCCCAGCACACGGTTAAAGAACGGCCACAGATTCTCTATTTTTCTTCTTTCCTTCTATCTCTCTCCCCCCTTTTTTTTTTTTTTTACATTTCAGCCCATCATTTTGCCCGGCCCCTTCACACACAAACAGTGTGATTATACAGACTCTGAACAAATTGTGTAATCCCTGCCGTCACCTCCCTAACAGGGGTTGTGTCGTACTCTGTGAGATCAAGCTTCATATTTTAAACATCTCATGTTGGAGAGTGTCACAATTCCTCCTCTGATCTTAAAGGGGAAGTGTGTCATTTTTCAGTGCAAAAATGTCTCATCTTAATATGCAGAGACAACTATAAATAAAATGTTTGCAGCCATTTATTTCCCCCAAAATGTAAACACCATCTCTATGGTGCTTTCAAAATATTGCTCAGTTAGTTTGAACAAACAGAGCAAACTAGCCTGACAACAGCAACACTGCCTCAACCAATGGTGCGAGTTTGGGGCAGGGCTATCTGTTTGTTCAGCCAATAGCACATGGGGGCTTGTTTGGGGAAACCTGTGTGAAAACAGACTATTTTGTGCACTTTTTGTAATCTTTTAAAAAGATATAACTTGCTCCACCTCTGAAACAACTTTTGTTTTTTTTGCTAATGTCACCAAGTCCACACACTCCAATCATATATAGCCCTTTTTTATGATCTGATCAATTCATGATTAAAAAAATTATGAAAAAAACAGGGTTATTAGTTATTTAAAGCTGAAACCATTAAAAAAAAAAGTAATTTGAAACAAAATAAATGTAAACTGAAATAAAATATAAGAAAATGTAAACTTGCCAAAACAACATTTTTCATTTTCAGTTAAACTTGAAGTACTAAAATAACTAAACTAAATGAACTGAAACTGATGAATACAAATTAATTAAAACGATGTACATAGATAAAAAAAAAGAAAAATGACTAAAATGACAAAAAAACACTAAATTACTAAACCTTTAACTAAAATTAAAGTGAAAACAGAAAATATAAAAATAAAATCTAATTCTAAATATGAACAAAAACTATAATAAGATCAATGATACTAAAATAACACTGGAAAGGACTTGATTTTTTGCATTAAATATCCTACTCATATATCGTAAATGCCATTTAAATAAATACCAACCAAATAACTTCCTACTCAATTATTTCCTCCTAAACCATGTATTCAAGAAACAATGTACACATTTCCTCTTGCAACAAAACTCTAACATCCATATATGTATACAGGTGACATTTACAGATAAAAAGTTTTACAATAAGAGGAATTTTGTACATTGTTTATTGAACCCATTGTTCTAAAGAGGAACTGGCTGATGCAATGTTCAGTATGAAAGCCATGAATGCTCAATAACTCCACATTTCCGAAGAGGGTAAAATACCGGCGCACACAAAGCCAGACAAGTTTGTGGTGTGCACGTATGTGAGAGAGAAGAAAGAGTGGAACGACTAAACTGGAGCGAATGGACAGCTGTCACATCCAATGTGTGTCACTGCCAGAGACGGCTGCAGACTGACCTGCTTATGTAAGCCAAACAGATGTGGACAGCCTCAAGGGGAAACACACTCACAGTGTATGTCTCACCTCACCATCAGAGATGCATAGAGACAAAATGACTGAGGCTAAAAACCATCAAAGTAAACAGCTTCTCCCTCATCGACGCAAAAGGCATTAAAACAAAGTATGTATGTGTAAGAACAGTCTTGGAGAGAGCAGATTACTGTCTCAGAGTGACAGCAGAGAGAGAGAGACAGACAGATGAAAATGAAGATAGAGTGGCAGAGCTGGCCGGCTCCTGTGCTGTTATTCCTGTTCTGTATGCCAAGCTGGCAGCCGATCTGGCCGCCTGTCAGGGTGGTTCTGAACAAAAGGCTCCTCGGGGAGCAGGCATGATGAGGAGGCCCGAGCAAACAGCCAGGCATACTGCCTGACCTTGGAAGGACTGAATTGCTTAACAGCAATGTTGGGAAGGAGTGTAAGAGCACTCAATGGGCAGCAGTCTGATTTAACTCTGTAACAACAGATGTTTGTACCAGCTAATCAACACCCCCTAAGAATGGGATTATGGGGGATTTTGCTAAAATGCATATATGGTAGACACTGGGCGAGACATTGTAAGAAAACAAAAAATTTAATATGTGGGAACAAAATTCCTCTGAGTTCCTTTAGCCTTTATTTAAATATATCTATCTGCCCATTCATGCATCCATCCATCCGTCTTTCATCAATCAATCACTCAATCAATATCTATCCATCTACCATTCATCTACCATCTGTCCACCTGCCCATCAAGCTATCTATCAATCCACGAACCCATCAATCAATCCCTTGAAAAAAAAAAAAGTGGAAAAATATTGCCCCTTAGCAAACAAATATTTTTGTCAGTGTCGGTTCTTGGTTTCCATTTCATCTAATGACGTTTTGACACAGAAAATTTTGAAGATCTGAAACATTTGCTATGCTACAGTGAAAAGCTTTAAAAATCAATGTATAATCAGGCTACAAAGAGAAGCACAAGCTTCATTCCCCCATAATTCAACCTCTAACCCATTTCTCACTCACTTTGGGAGTCCCAACCTCCTCCTCCATGAGGCTGTGTTCAGTAGCACAGGAGGACTGTGGGAACATAAAGGAGTCTGCAGGGGCTTGAGGCACAGCTGGGGATCTCAGGAGACTTACGTTTTGAGGCAGGAGGCTCACCTGAGGAGCAGCGCTGCTCTCCTGCGGTGTGGAGAAAGAGATACAGAAAGTCAACTAGTTGGCTAAGTCCGTATTTACACGGCTGTTAATATTTTCATTTTCAGAGGCAATTTGAAGAGTGATACCTTGATGACAGTCTGCTCTGCAATTGTACTGGGGCGTCTCTGGCGGGCATCGAGTCGGGGCTCCACTGGGAAACTGCAGCGGTGGGCCTTTAGCCTCTCAACCAGCAAGTAGTAGATAGCAGCAAAATGATTGTAACTCTTATTCTGAAGAGACTGCAAAACAGATGGAGAAATTATCAAAAGAGAGCCACATTAGTCAAGCCTGTGTGAATATTAAGGATGCAATTTAATTTCTTGAAATGTGTGTAATTTCTCACCTCTACTGTCTTGTGCTGGTCAATGCCCAGGCTATGCATCAACCGGAGCACCTGTTCACTGTATTCTCCCACTCGAGCCTCCCCCTCTACAGTCTGCTGATATAACATCGGCCGCTGCACAGGCACCTCCATCACCATCCACTTGTGTTCCTTTATTTGTCCTATAGACAGACGCTTGGAGGGGTCTAACACCAACATTCGCCTGATCAGATGTTCACAGTCTGCACATAAAAGAGAAAAAGAAGAAAAAGATAAACAGTTTTGATATACATTTAATGAACAAATACAAAATACAGCTTTGTGGCAGAAAAAACCCCCAAACATTTATGGTCATTAAATGTACAAGGATTCAAAACCCATTGTAAAATATTCCTAAATACACATGCGACAGCACATATTAATGCATCAAGTTGCTATGTTGCTTTGCAAAACCCAAACAGCCTACAGTTTACTTCTGATAGCAATTACCAGTAAATTATTATTATTACTAGTCAAGTATTATCATAATTGTGGGAGCAGTAAGAAAGTCCTGTGCTTGTCTCAGCAGTAAGAACAGCAGCTCTGTACAATCTCAACCTGAAAGGGTCACAGTGTGTTTGCTTCACAGTAAACACTGCTGCATCTGAGGCATACAGTACACTCAGAAGTGATGACAGCCTGTACCGTCCAATGCTTTGGACAAGATTTGTGGAACAGTCTGTCTACAACTAAAAAAAAAACTCCAACAAATGCTGCACTGTCGGACTAACACAAACCCAAAACACATTATCCTTTTGAGAATGCACAAGGCCTTTTGTCTGTCCCTGTGCCCTTGACTATTAACCATGTCTGACTCAGCTGGGCTGAATGAAACTGACTTCACAGGACTGGCGGTGATGCAGGCGTTCCCAATGCTTCTGTGCATCTCGCTGCTGACCATTTTATTCAAGACTGGCTCATCCTGTTAATCTGCAGCATTTACGGTTTCTGGAGAGCCTGCGAGACACTAGAGCAAACAGAGGGAGCCACACAGCTACAGTAATACTCCTTGTGCTGGAACACAGTAGGATGTCGTCTTGCTGGAAACATCCTCCTCTCGACGGCTCCCTCACTTCAGCAGAGGGAATCAGAGAATCTTATTACCATATTCATGTAGAAATCATATGCATAAATACAGCTGAGAGAAACAGTTTGTGAACCCTCTGAAAATACCTTGATTTTAGGATGAATGGTTCTTCAGATGCAAACTGGCTGTTATACTGATATTTATAGATTTTTAATCACCATGTGCTTTAACGAGGAAATTGAAGACTATATTTATGAATTAAAAATTAAAATTCGGTCATCATTTACTCGTCTTGTAAATCACAACCTGTATGATTTTTTTTCTTATTAGGTGGAACATAAAATATTTTGAAGAATGTTGGTATCCAGTTTCGGTTCCTTTGACTTCCATTATATGAACAACAAATACAATGGAAGTAAATGGGAACAAAAGCTATTTGGTTGCCAACATTCTTAAATATCTTCTTATGTGTTCCACAGAAATGCATAAAGATTTAAAACAACATGAGGGTAAAGAAATGATGACTGAATTTTCATTTTTTTGAGTAAACTATCCTTTCAAGCCCAGGACTAGAATTTCAAAATTCTAAAACACAGACTGTCGGAGTCATTTTGTAACTGACTTATGTTTTGAATCATGAAACATGGCCCAACGTCTTTGAGCTTTAGATCTTACACAGCTGCTGCAGAGTCTTGTTTCCTCTTGGAGTTCATTGATCTCGGCTGTTCAAAGCAGCTTAACACCATTTCACCTCTTCCAGCATGGTAAGGATAACGTTTTTGTGTTGGTATGCAGTGCTTTGGTTTCCCTAAACATAAAGATGTTTATATTTACCCAAAAAGTTCAAGTTTAGCCCACAGAACGTTGTCCCAGTAATATTGTTGACTTTAACAAAGACCCCAGTATTAGAGGATCAGATGCTGCTTTGGTTCTGTGCAAATGATGCAGCATCATTATTTAAACATTATTTATGTCCAGCTGTAAAACTTCTGTGCAAATGCAGCATGCAACAGCTTAAATGCACCTTTTGTGGTATATATGCAGATTAAGATTCAGCTTTTGCAGGGCTTTTGCCATGTAAAGAAAATTTAAGACTCCTTTTGTCTTCAGATCGCATTTCAGGAACAATTTAATTGGATATCCAGACTGTTCACAACATTTTTTTTTTCTGTGTAAATTCAGAGATGTGTTAAAATTAAGGATTAAAATGAATGTTAATAAAAACTTCAGCAGCAAAGAATATTTTCATGGCAAGAACAAGGAGGCATAAAATGAAATATCCATCCATTACAATTTTTAAAAGATTTTTTCAAATATATTTGTGATAAAAACATTTTTTTCTGGTGACACCTATGAAAAAATGAAATGATTATTATGTCATGGCAACAAATGTTTTTCCATTATTTAAACTCATCTAAATAATTTAACCAATCTCAAGTTTTTTAAGTTATACAAGATTTAACTTTTAAAGCCAGTTTGAATTTTTTTTACAGTGTAAAATTACGTAAAAAAACCTTCCCTATCCATAATTTTATTTCACCTCAAATTATTAAGTACCGTAGGAAAGTTGGGCTTTTCTGACAGTTGTCCTACAGTACATCATAGAAGATACTGCCATTACTGTGCAAGTTCCTGAATGTTCCATCATCTTGAGTCCTCATTATACCTACCAGGATAATTCTGGAAAAGCACTTTTCCTTCATGGAGCAGCAAGCCAAAACTCCCTGTATAACACACCAGGCGCACATAATCTTTCCCAACGGTGAGTGTGCTGTATTCACCATGTAACGTAGTGTGTAGCATGTAGTGCGTGTTGTGTACTAGCACTCTTGGCTAAGAGCACGCTGAGGAGGGGTCGATACTCCGTAGGGGTGAAATCCTGTGTGATGAGAGCATTTGAAAAGGAAATGTAAAAGCACACGCTGTTCTTCTCATTTGCTCAGCTTCACTCCAAGACCTGCAAGGGCTTGAGTTATGCGGTAAAAGTCTCAACGTGGCTACTGACCCCTACTACCGGCCCCCCCTCCCGGTAGGTTAACATGTGTTCACTCTTCCTCGGGTTACTTGATCCATGTTTAATCACAGTGAGCAAAGCTTGTGTAGAATGAACGAATGTGACATTCTGACTCTTACGTCAAGAGCGGCCCACCGTGAACTGGCTCACTGCCAGCGAGGATAGTCTGAACTGTCTTGCTCTCACCCGATGCCCTCTTACTTTATCTCTCTTGCCCTCCTTTCTATCTCGATCACAATCTTGCCCTTTGCAGCTTGTGTTATTCTGCCTGTAAAATGAGTGGAGTAAATGTTAACTGGGTTAACAACTAGTAGACTAATCAGTTTTAAGGAAGCCCTGTATAATTAGATTGGTGTTCTGGTTCACCTGACCATGATTGGATGCATTTCTTTGGGGGCATTTACATAGTGGGTTAATTCAGCTAGCGAGATCTCGAGACGTGCTTTCAAAATACTATCTCTGACTTGACACACTATAAAATACACAACGGCGGAATCCATGCTAAAAATATAAACTGAAAAATAAAAATTCAGATATACTAGTGAATAGGGATGCATGACATAGCAGTACCACTTTAATTTATTGCATTGGTCAATATTGGATGTTTAATTGCTAATTTCCCTGATTTTTATTTTTAAACTATCCTTCAAAAAATTTTTCAAATGAAGTAATTATTTTATTCAGCAAGGATGTATTTAATTGATCAAAATTGTCAGTAAAAACATTTATAATGTTACAAAATATTTCTTTTTCAAATAAATACTGTTCTTTTGAACTTTCTATTCATCAAAGAATCCTGAAAAAAGTATCACAGATTCCACAAAAATATTGCAGTACAACTGTTTTCAACATTGATAAGAAATAAGAAATGTTTCTAGAGCACCAAATCAGCATATTAGAATGATTTCTGAAGGATCATGTGACACTGAAGACTGTAGTAATGACTGCTGAAACTTCAGCTTTACATCACAGGAATAAATTACTTTTTAAAATATATTTAAATAGAAAATAATTAGCTATTTTAAATTTTAGTATTTTTACAATATGCGAATAAATGCAGTTTTAGTAAGCTTCTTTCAAAAATCTTACCCAGCCCAAACTTCTGGACAGTAAGTGTAGATTATCTTTGGAGTCATCTAACGTTCCCTGCAAGTTCCTCTTTGAAAACACTAATGCTTAAATTCACATGTAGCATTTAAAATGTAATTGTATATAATGGCACTTAATTGGCTTATCATCAACAGAATAAAAATAAATAATCATTTTATAGATATTGACCAGAATTGTAAAATCAGAGCATCCCGATTCCCTACCAGTCAACTTCACTAATAGACTAGTCGGTTACAGGATGACTAGTTTGCTGGTGGATCATCATGACTCATTTCATGTTCCACTGCTAAACATCTCCGAGCAGTTAAGAGCCGTTCCTCTTTATACAGTCCAGACACACACAAACTGTAGCCAAGCACTTATGGAATGTTTTAATTGACCAGGCTTGAATTTCATGAAAAAACAGCAACTGCTGCCAGAAAACCTCTCCTAGTCTCACCTTCTGTCATGAAGTAAGGAATACGGAAACGTCCCTCCAGAACACGCTGCCGCAGAATGGGGAGAGAGGGGCCATCGAAGGGCAGGGCGCCACACACCAGCACGTACAGAACCACCCCCATACTCTGCAGGAACACACACACACAGCGTCAACTCAGTGGTGAATAACACGATTACAATGTGCAAATGTACAGGTGCACACATTTAAAGGGATAGATCACCCTAAACATGAATATTTATTCCCCCTTTCTAAATTTGTATGACTTTCTTTTTTGTGGAACACAAAAGATGTTTAGCAGAATGTTAATGCTGCTCTTTTCTCACTGTATATGAGCATCCCACCAAATAAAGTCATACGTGTTTGAAAGCGACTTGAGAGTAAGTAAATGATTTTCACTTTTGGGCAAACTCTTCCTTTAATGGCAGTAAATAGAGAGCAAGAGAGCTTTCACATGATCTGATCTCTATCTCACATGGACCACAGGGTGTTTGGTTTACGCGTTGACGTCAGCTGAGTTCTCAAAGGTTGAATAGGTGGTAACACAAACAACTGCCAGCTGACTCGCTAATCATTTACTGTCAAATACACTGAGGCGTGAACCTGCATGGATAATGCTGGCTTGTCAAATAAGTGCAGAGCAGCATTACCCAGATGTCCAGCTGGGGTCCCTCATATTGCTGTCCCTCAAACACCTCCGGAGCTGCATATGGAGGACTCCCACACCATGTGGCCAGGGGCTTTCCCGGCTGGAAGAAATTTCCAAAGCCAAAATCTGCAGGGTTGAAAAAAATAGAGAAAGGTGATATAAGAATGAAACTGACATGGATCACATTTCAGCTTTAGGGGACAACAAATAGGAAGGTTTCATCACAATATTGATTGTACTATCAAGGTTCCCACACCTAGTGACCATTTAACTTTTCCAGTCATTTGTGACTGCTGTCAACCGATTTAATGAATTACACTACTGTTTAAAAGTTTATGGTTGTAATGATTTTCTAAAATGTTTTTGAAGTCTTTTATGCTCACAAATACAATAAACCAGTAATATTCTGAAATATTTAAAATAACTGCTTTCTTCTTTAATATATTTTAAAAATGTACATTTATTCCTGTGATGGCAAAGCTGAATTTTCAGCAGTCTTCATTACATTTCCATGACTTTTCCAGGGCTAGAAGTGTCAACTTTAAAATTCCAGATGCTCATATGAATAAAATATTCATAAAAATAATGCCAAACACAGGTTCATGACTGGTGAGGCATATTGATGGCTGTTAAATTCTTTCTCAATTTACCCACTTTTGGCAAGTGTGGCAAAAAATAAATAAAGGATCCTGTAAGTGTGTGAATCATTTATCAATAAACATCAAGAGTTGGGAAATATAAAATTCTTCAACTTGCATACCGTAATTTCTGTGCAAAATTAGTTTACTGATGAACTAGAGATGTAAAGCTTGCTTTAAATTACCCATGACTCTGAAAGTACAGACACTGCAAAAACATCCTTCTCTAATAACCTAAGCTAAAAACACATCCTCAAAGCTCACAGAACAATGCTTTTGCAGCCCACTTCTTTCTACTTTGATGACTAATATTAGTGCTGTACTCATTGAGAGGCCATCACCAAAAAAAAAAAAAAAAACTTTGCTATTAGTGTGTAATTTTGTCTGCAGTAGTCAGACAGCAATTTTTATATAGAGACTATTTTTAAAATCTTTCAGATCCCATTGAATCAAAATTTGAGTTTGTGGTTTTTGAGTCTGTCTTAAGTCCTCTATATGCTAGTGTTCTCCTAAAAATTCATTTTAGATATAAGAATTTAAAGGGTTAGTTCACCAATTTTCACAAAATGAAAATTCTGTCATTAATTACTCACCCTCATGTCGTTTCAAACCTTCGTTCAAAAAAAACCAATACACTTTATTCAACAATTCCTCTGCATCACCCTGGTGCCATTTTGGAGAATATCCGCTGGACATAAACAACGCACGTTGTTCTGTGTCAGCTGCGTCACGCCGGATCTCTTTCCTACGTTGTTGTGATTTGATCTGAACGAAAACAGTGTATCCATGTGACGCAGCTGACACAGAACAGCATACGCTGTTTACGTCCAGCGGATACTCTCCGAAATGGCACCAGGGTGGAGGAGACGAATTGTTGAATAGTCTTTTTTTTTTTTCTTTTGTGCACAAAAAGTATTCTCGTAGCTTCGTATAATTGCGGTTGAACCACTGATGCCACATAGATTATTTTACCGATCTCCTTGCTACGTTTCTGGACTTGGGAACATTTCAGTTGCGTTGCTGTCTATGCAGGGTCAGAAAGCTCTCAGATTCCATCAATAATATCTTAATTTGTGTTCCGAAGATGAATGAAGGTCTTACGGGTTTGAAACGACATGAGGGTGAGGAATTAATTACATTTTTGGGTAAACTATCCCTTTAAAATGTATAGTCTTTACACTTTATACATTTATTGAAAACAGAGCAAAAATATTCACCCTGCACTACAGATCTCAAATCAAATGCTTTCTAGAATAAGAAAATCCCTCCCTGTAATACTGCCAATGACTGCTTAGAACATAGCGGATAATGTTCATTGCCGTGATGTAACTAAAGCCCATTGGCTATTTTATAAAAGACACAAACCCTTTGAAATGTCTCATCTTAAATTCCTGTATCAATAGAAAATCCATCACCAAGGAAAGAAAACTGAGCTAAAAAAAAAGTCATGGGGTCTTGAGGAAAGAAATAAACAGTGACTTGATTTATACTTTGATTAACAAGCTGTAACACTGTGTAAATTATGAGAAAAGATCAGACTACATTACACAAGGTCACTTAAAATTCCTATGAGACTAAATTGGCATTATACAGTACCACACTACGTCTACTGGCAAATGTTGTATAACGCAGTATGCTGACAACAGCCAATGAAGGAACAGAGGGTCGCTAAGCCAACACACAAGCTGAGCAGCATCTGTAATAGGGCTTAGTGGATCATGCCGTGCAAACCCTGAAGATGGAAACCGTCATCAGCACCTCACTCTGGCTTTAATGGGTTGGATGAGTATTACAAAGTGCTCAGAGATTAGATACAATGGCCACCACTGCCAGAAGTCTAAGACAGTAGTGTTTTGGCCAAATATGGCTCTCAGACAAATCTGATAGTCCAATGTGTATAACGGTCGACCTTCTTTAAATGCATAGGCTACAAGCCTGTATTTGTTCATAACTGTGTGCAGCTGGAAAAAAAAAAAAGATATATTTTCTGGTTTTCCAGAAGAAAAAACATCTACAGATCCTTTAAACAATATCAATTTACTTGAAAAGCACAGATATTAGGATCTGCTTCCAAAAAATACATCTTGAATTAACAACTTCAATTATTGAAATAATTGCAATTCAATTGTTTTAAGGTATATAAAAAGTTAGATGATTTGATATTCCAGTGATAATTTCACCTTGAATTTCTAAAACTATATATATATATATATAAAATAAATGTATATTATACATTTATATAATGTTTTTATAATAAAATGTATATAAATGTATATACGTATTCTATTTTGTATTTATTATATATACACATTTTTTACAGTGCATTTTGTTTGGAATTTAGTAATTTATGGTGAAATTATCAATGGAATGTCAAATCTTCTGATTTTACTTAAATTCCAGTGAGTATTAAGAGTTTGTCTAGAATCTGAGCTTCCGGGGCCTCATAAAATGAAAATGTGAACCTTAAGGGAGAGATAAAAAAACAGCCATGTTTATTTTACATTGTGACTGTGATGTAAGAAGCCAGTATGATGAGTCCATCAGTTGAGCTGACCCACTTCATGAGTTGAATGCTGAGCAGGAGGAATTTACGTCAATGCTCCAGGCAGTCCAGCGGCAGACATTGCATGAGTGAGCCTCAACATTCGATACAGGAATCACATCCGGCCCCAGAGCTTAACTCCTGCAGCTTGGAAAACAGTGGCAATGTCATATTTAAAGGCAGGCAGAGCAGATCTTTTTGTTACTTTAAATAAAAGCTTTTATTGAGGTCAGTAGCACTGGCTCTCATAATTTCGTTATGCAGTGGACAGATGTAACATGGTGTGCATTGGATTGGTGCTGGAGGTTGATTGTGTAAAGATCTCTGGGGATCCTATCCTAACAATTTTCATACAGTTTCCCAATCATTGACCACCCCCAGGAAGTCTCTCACTCCCACAGGTTTGCGCATTCAACATGTTTTATGGGAAAACAGTTTACACGGTATGCAGTGTACACTCTTCTCTTGCTTCATGCTTTGACATTTTAATATTTCATGTAATCACAATGCAAAACCACTGTAAAATGAAACATATTTTGCTCTATATATCTGTACAATATGGAAAAATTTATTCATGGTTAATAGATTAGTTTGAATGTTTTCTTCTTTCAGTCATGATGCAAGCACATAAATGTTTGAAGTGGAACATAAAAGGCTGATGACCTTTCTTTGAGTGACCCAGCTTGAGTCATCTTCTAAGAGGCTGACTGTGAGGGCTAAAAGAAAAAGGACCTTTAACAAAGCCTCGCGGGACACTCCTCTGTGACTGGCCACTGCATTATTTGCTGCACCAAACATCATAATCTACCAACATGATAGTAGAGTTTGGGCAGAGAGCAGGCTTATGTGTCAGGGAAACTGACAATGTTTGGTCTGCGTGTGAATATGAGCACACATATGTGTGTGGGAAGCTTTCCTTTTGCTGAGAGCCTTGCATTGATTCTCAAAGCCTGGCTCACTTTATAGTCAGTAACCTCTTGATTGCTCAAATTCAAATGAAATTGCAAATGAACCTTAGTCTGAATATATAGCTCAGCACAGAATGCACCTGTGTGCTCTTGACGTACATGATGGCTCCACCAACTGAGCAGTACCTGAATTATCATCCTAAGCAGAACAGCCTTGATGAATAAATTGTCCATTACACCCTAGAATTAACTATTGCGAAATCACAAAAATGTAGGTAAATATCTTCTAAGGCAAGGGAAATTCCAAACCAAAAGTACCAAATCACTCCGACTTCAACTTTTGGCTCAGTTTTGTGTACATACAGTAGGCGCTACAAACCACAAACAAACAAGTGATGTTTTACATTACAATCTAGAGTTTCCACTTCAGTGTTGATAAAAGCACACACACACAAACACACACACAACAGTTGTTTTTTTATTCATGCTTTTAATTTTGTGCATTTACCCAATAGCATAAATAAAAAAGCATAAGTAAAATAAATCTATTTAATGGAGCATATATTATATATAAAATAATATATGTGACCCTGAACCACAAAACCAGTCATAAGTGTAAATTTTTCAAAATCGGAAATCTGAAAAAATCTGAAAAGCATCTGAAAGCTGAATAAATAAACTTTCCATTGATTTTTTTAGTATAGGACACTATATGGCAGAGATGCAACTATTTGAAAATCTGGAATCTGAGGGTGCAAAAAAATCAAAATATTGAGAAAATAGCCTTTAAAGCTGTCCAAATGAAGTTCTTAGCAATGCATATTACTAATCAAAAATTAAGTTTTGATACATTTACGGTTGGAAATTTACAAAATATCTTCATGGAACATGATCTTTACTTAATATCCTAATGATTTTTGGCATAAAAGAAATATAAAAGATAATTTTGACCCATACAATGTATTTTTGGCTATTGCTACAAATATACCTGTGCTACTTATGACTGGTTTTGTGATCCAGGGTCACATATAATAAAATATAATTCATTACAGCCATAAATTATATATTATATAATATCAAATTGGGTAAATGTGTACATATTATATGTAATATATAAAATAATTAATATAAAACAGCTGTTTTATATTTTTCAACAATTCAATATCAATACCAATGTACCAAAGACTAGTATTGTATCAAAATTTTGAATAATGTAACTGTGGTGGCCTTTACCAGCAATCTTGATGTTCATGTGTCCATCCAGCAGCAGATTCTCCGCCTTCAAGTCCCGGTGAACGATGTTTCGATTGTGGCAGTACTCAACAGCAGACAGAATTTGCCAAAACTTGCGTCGTGCCTCTGGTTCACTCAGCCGTCCATGCTTGGCTAGGTAGTCTAAATAAAGTTGACGTGAGGTTAACTAAACATCACAAATACACAAAGCACAGACCTGAATCAATTAAACATTTTCCATGGGTAATGTAGTGTAATAAGGGTCACAATAAAATGTGACTGAACACACACACACACAAAAACAAGAAAAGAAAAAAAACATGAGTTGAAAACCATGACCACACGTTGTACCGGGAAAGGCTTGGCGGTGTGGTGTGGCTAGTGGCAGAGATTGATGAGCCACAATAAGGAGGCTCTGTGGTGTGTGAGTAGGGTAAACATCCCCCCGGATGGTGTAATCATGTGGTCACCACACCCTAGAGTACTGGGTCAGTCCCTGGCCAGACCTACAGTCCTCACACATTCCATTCCATACTTGCCTTGGGATTACATTGAGGTGGGCTGGTGGAGCGACTATGGGTACAAGGCATCATTCTCTGAATAAGCCGTTTTTCAAAAATCTAAATCAATTTTCAACAGACAACAATTTGTGATCGCAGAATTACCTTGGATAAGCTAGCCTTAAAGGGATAGTTCACCGAAAAATGAAAATTCTGTCATTAATTACTCACCCGCATGTCATTCCAAACCCGCCAGACCTTAGTTCATCTTCTGAACACAAATTAAGATATTTTTGATGAAATCTGAGAGCTTTCTGACCCTCCATAGAAAAAAGCAATACAACTTCTACATTCAAGGTCCAGAAAGGTAGTAAGGGCATTGTTAAAATAGTCCATGGGACATCAGTGGTTCAACACACACGCATGCATCATGAATGCGTGGTGGAGACTGACATGGAAGAGAAGAAATTGCTGAATAAAGTTATTTTTGTTTTCTTTGCACACAAAAAGTATTCTCGTAGCTTCATAAAATTACGGTTGAACCACTGATGTCACATGGACTATTTTAACAATGTCCTTACTACCTCTCTGGGCCTTGAATGTGGTAGCTGTGTTGCTGTCTATGCAGGGTCAGAAAGCTCTCGGATTTCATCAGAAATATCTTAATTTGTGTTCAGAAGATGAACAAAGGTCTTACGGGTTTGGAACAACATGAAGGTGAGTAATTAATGACAACATTTTCATTTTTGGGTGAGCTAACCCTTTGAGGTGCTGTCACATTAGCGAAACTTTACAAAATTTAACAGGCAATAAAGGCATTGTTGATTGTCAATATTGTAGAAATGTTTGAAGCACAGCTCAGATGGCGAAGTCACGCTCTTTGAAAATGTGCAAAATCTGCGGGGGAACTTTTCGTCCTCACACGGAATTTCTGGTCACCCAGATTCCTAAACATTTTTTTTTTACAGAGAAACAGTAAATGTCACCACACATTACTAAAGAAAAAATAAATAAAATAAATAATACACATATATATATACGATATTTAATACCATGATCTCATAAATTGAGAGACTGTTTGAAAAATATTTTTTATAGCTAATTAAAAAAATGTCACACAGCAAGAGAATAAAGAATGATGGTGAAGTTTTAATGATGTTAAAAGCTTAAAATAAATGGTCATCTAATTAATGAAGAATCTAATTAAAGAATTAGAAAATACCATGGTATTGTTTGAAGTGTTTTTTTTAATTTGAACATTTTTCTAGTTCTTTTAAAATTAATTTATATGCTTATATGCAGAATGACCTTATTAACTATGAAATGTAATATGACTTATTATTATTACAAATATTTTATTTATTTTATTTCAGTGAATTAAAGCTGGTGGAACACTTAGAATACCATCAGTATTTTTGTAAGTGACAATACTGCTAGGACAAGGTTCAGCTAGTTCATGCTTTTAAACCCCTAACACACAAGCCCGGCAGTAAAATGCTCCTTGCTGGGAAGAGGAAATGCTCTTTCTCCTCTCACGTGCCTCTTTAAGGCAGTTAGTCAGTCCATGCAACTGTGGTGTACCTGACACTCTGGTTTGTAAGGGTCAGTTGAGAGGAACTCCATTTGTACTACTTATAAAGTAGAAGCAACTTTTATTAGGCCAGCTGGCCAGCTCAGGCTCTTTTAGGTCTCTCTTGTTCATGCTCACATGGCTAAGAGAAGAAGAAAAAAATCATACATAAGATCATTTTAGAGGCCTGACTGAGGTACCTGGTATGCTGGCACCAGAATGATATGACGTTCTTTTGGCCAAAGTCCACAGTCTGTGATTTAGTGGGGGTGATTACAGCCAGTTGAGTGGTATAAAGTAGAGTGTATGAACATCTTATCTTAAAGTAGATTCCTGCTGGCCATTTGACACAAATATGAGACATTCCTATGTCAGGTGTGTTTTTTGATTAGTAGTGTAGTCCTAAAAAAGTTTAAAATGGAGCACAATTTCAGAATGTTACATCAGGTATCTAATTGGTTAGCTCAATGAATTTTACATTTGGCATTACTGTAAAATTATTATTATTGTAATATACTGCATATATATTATTATTGTTGTATATATATATATATATATATATATATACTACAATAATAATATATATGCAGTATATTACAATAATAATAATTTTACAGTAATGCCAAATGTAAAATTCATTGAGCTAACCAATTAGATACCTGATGTAACATTCTGAAATTGTGCTCCATTTTAAACTTTTTTAGGACTACACTACTAATCAAAAAACACACCTGACATAGGAATGTCTCATATTTGTGTCAAATGGCCAGCAGGAATCTACTTTAAGATAAGATGTTCATACACTCTACTTTATACCACTCAACTGGCTGTAATCACCCCCACTAAATCACAGACTGTGGACTTTGGCCAAAAGAACGTCATATCATTCTGGTGCCAGCATACCAGGTACCTCAGTCAGGCCTCTAAAATGATCTTATGTATGATTTTTTTCTTCTTCTCTTAGCCATGTGAGCATGAACAAGAGAGACCTAAAAGAGCCTGAGCTGGCCAGCTGGCCTAATAAAAGTTGCTTCTACTTTATAAGTAGTACAAATGGAGTTCCTCTCAACTGACCCTTACAAACCAGAGTGTCAGGTACACCACAGTTGCATGGACTGACTAACTGCCTTAAAGAGGCACGTGAGAGGAGAAAGAGCATTTCCTCTTCCCAGCAAGGAGCATTTTACTGCCGGGCTTGTGTGTTAGGGGTTTAAAAGCATGAACTAGCTGAACCTTGTCCTAGCAGTATTGTCACTTACAAAAATACTGATGGTATTCTAAGTGTTCCACCAGCTTTAATTCACTGAAATAAAATAAATAAAATATTTGTAATAATAATAAGTCATATTACATTTCATAGTTAATAAGGTCATTCTGCATATAAGCATATAAATTAATTTTAAAAGAACTAGAAAAATGTTCAAATTAAAAAAAACACTTCAAACAATACCATGGTATTTTCTAATTCTTTAATTAGATTCTTCATTAATTAGATGACCATTTATTTTAAGCTTTTAACATCATTAAAACTTCACCATCATTCTTTATTCTCTTGCTGTGTGACATTTTTTTAATTAGCTATAAAAAATATTTTTCAAACAGTCTCTCAATTTATGAGATCATGGTATTAAATATCCAAAGGAAAAACCATAATGCTTCCATAGTAAATATGCAAAAACATGGTAATACCAAGATAAATTTGGTCATTTTTATTTTGGTTATTTTGTTACAAATAAGTGAAACTATTTCCAACATACTGAATAAATTTCTTCTGGTCTCCAAACACACGTACGCTCTTTCCAGTGAGTCATAAATGATCTAGACAGGAATTATGAGTTTTCCTATACTACCAATACTAATGCTAAAATCTAAAATCGACAGACTAGAAACAGAGCCTGAGGGTAAAAGGCAGGGATCGAGAGGCTGAGGGCAGACACGGGTGTCAAGACTGATCAGCTGACATGTTCAAAAAGAACCTTTTCTCCAGCTCTGGATTTTTCTAAAATATGCATGGCCTACATTTCTCCTCTCCACTTCCAGAATTCAAATCAATGTCCCTTAGCTTTCCCTCTCTCTCCTGCTTTGCCTGTGCATTCTGCAGCTTCTACTTATTCGAAGTTGACCCAGTTTCCAGGTCCCTCTAATGCTTCGGCTCTGCTCTGCGGTGCTGGTGGAGCAGACAGACTTTAGTGGTGGGCTTCTGCGCTGCTAAGCTCCACCACAGGGGACCGAACCCAGCACTTCACAGCACCAAATGCTGCTCAGTCTCTCTCTCCTCTCTCTTTTATCCCGTGAAGATTATTTGATGGAAGTGAGTGCCTGTGTTATGTTAGGATAGCTTAGATTCAGTGTGGTGCAAGCGCACACCACCTGGTCTTAATGATTACAAAAAGTATCTTTCAGAATTTGTGATTAACTGGAGACTTTTAGTGTTGATAGAGATGGCACATGCTGTAAATAAGTTGCATAGTCATATTGTGCAACAGAGAATCACAATAGCTGGACAACATGGCCTCTCAGTACTACAAGACAGTAATTATGTGGTAATCTTAACAAAAACTGTCATGTAAGTATTAGTCATGCTATGTCGACAGATCATTTTATTTGACCTTGGCAACCTCATTTCAATTCTCTACAGGACGTTTGGCTGTTATCTCACCCTTTAGCACAATTGGGCAGGAACAAGTAATTTAGTTTGCCCCAGCCACCCACGACATCCCTCTTTATATCTCTTTCAAAACAGAGAGGCTGTTGTCACCAGGGTCATGGTTTCCACACAAAGTACACCCCAACCGCGAGATTGTAAAAGAATCACACTAAATGTCCGTTTATTGTGTAGCAATAAAACACTTTACCAGTATGAGCGTGCTGATTGGTGGCTGGCCAAACAGAATATGCGTGACAAATATGTTTACAAAAATACAACAAATACATCTGAAACAAAACAGTAAGTCAAGTCATTTGTCTGTCCGCAATGAAAGCATAAATGTTACACGATGCAGAACAACAACAGCCAATTCGAATATATTTGATGTTGAATATACAGTTTTGGACCAATAGGATTTCACTGTGGGCGGGGCTACTCTATCTATAGGTTTTATATTACAGCTATTTCTCTTAAAAACACATCAAAACTTAAAAACACACACATAAAAAAAAATTTTTGACTCCCCAGGGTAATTCTTGGTAGCATATCACATTGCCGTGTACTGTGAAATAGACACACTGTTATGTAAGAAAAATGTGTGATGATTATGTGAGCTTTCACAGGTGGTGCACAGCAGCTGCTGCTACAAAATCAAACCCGGAGTCAGAAATCACCCCCTATATCCTTAATTTGGGCACTATTTGAGGGGACAGCCATTTTTAGTGGTGTCTGAAGCCTTAATGGACATTATCAACTTCACTCATTTAATCTCACAATGCACAGCAATAACGAGTGTACAACTGATGTATGTTCAACAGCTAGAGAATACCCATAATGCACTGCGAGAGTCACCTGGCGAATGAATTGCCGCACCTCGCCAGAAGATGGCGCCCGCAGCTGATTCATCCATCCATCCATTTTATAAAGCACTTGTCCACGGCGTACAGCGTAATATAATACAGGTACAAATTCATTGTTAAATTGTTTAATTAGGTTTTATACATAATTTCCATGACAGAGTTAAAGATAAATCCTTTCATCTTACTACTGGAGCTGCCAGATTCAAATGATTATTAAACAGCCAGCTCAAACTATGCAAAAGCGGCAGTCCTTCTGCACTCTGTCCGAATTCACTCACTCGTTTTCATTTACTCTTTCAAGTGAACTGTATTAGTGGTCTAATGTAGGGAAGAGTGAATGAGGGTATAGGGGGCGATTTCGGATTCAGCCATAGAGATCAGTCACTGGCAGTGATATAGTCTACTTTTACATAATTTTCACCTTCAAGAATCACCAACAAGTGATTTTTAAAGGGACAGTTTAACTAAAAAAACATGCAAATTCAGATTATTTACGTCCATGTTGTTCCAAACCTGTATGAATCTTCTCTGTGTGAAGTCTTTAAAGAATATCCGACCAGAATATATTTTTTTTCCAAATAGCTACTGTAATAAAAGTGAATGGCTACAGTGAAGAAAAAAAAAACTATACAATATCATAACAGTAATCCATAGGACTTGTTCCATAATATTCCAAATCTTCAGAAGTCATTCAATAACTTTGTGGGGAAAACCAAATGGAAGATTAGCAGTGAATAAGGACCTACATTTGTCTCATGAAGTGATCATATGACTTTCAGAAGACTTGAATATAGCATGTGTCAAATGGACTGTTATTGTGGGGCTTTTGGATGCTTTTTGAAGCATTAAAAATTCAGTTAGTTCACTCTAACTGAAACAGGTGACCAGTACTGGTACTTTATAAAAAAAAATGCTCCCTTTGTATTCTACGGAAGAAAGCAAGTCACTCAGGCTTTGAATAATGAGAGTAGGAGTAAACGATGACAGAATAAAAATTTAGCATGAACCATTCCTTGAACCATGCTCTTAGCTTCGAGCTTGTGTGTGATACAGAAAGAACTCCAAAGCAATGGAAAGACAGACAGCTGAGCCATCAGAATATGATCATCATCATCACTGACACATTTGTTGCTTGTGACTATGATGGTTATTCACACAGACTGTGTTTGTCTCGCCTGAGCTAATTTCAGCCTGACCTTTGTCACTATCATCTGAAATCAAGATGTTAGGCTGAATACACACTTTCTCCGTGTCAGTGATGTGGAATCAGGATAAATGCATAGTGAAATTGATAAGAGGTAGATCTGGCTGACAGACAGCATAAGCAAAGCATCATTTCATCGTGAATCAACAACAAGAGCAAGAACAACAACATCCAAATACGGCAGTCAGCTTTTCTTTTTTTTTTTATTAAAAAATAATCTCATGTAATTCTTTGCTAACCATCCTGAATACAACATTCATCCAATAATGTAATAGATACTTAGGCCCTGTGAGTATTATTGGTTGCTATTATAATAACAACAATTATTCATTATGCAATATATTTCATATCAGGTACCAAAATTTGCATCGCACTATTGTAAATGTTTGGTACCACTTACCAAAGATTTCCCCATTCTTGGCGTATTCGGTCACAAGGTACAGCATATTCTTGGTCTCCATGACCTGCGTGAGGATGAAAAAAAAAAGATGCATTACAGGTAAAATCCTTTGTCTTTCACACTATAGAACAAAGGTCTTACGGGTTTGGAACAACATGAAGGTGAGTAATTAATGACAACATTTTCATTTTTGGGTGAGCTAACCCTTTGAGGTGCTGTCACATTAGCGAAACTTTACAAAATTTAACAGGCAATAAAGGCATTGTTGATTGTCAATATTGTAGAAATGTTTGAAGCACAGCTCAGATGGCGAAGTCACGCTCTTTGAAAATGTGCAAAATCTGCGGGGGAACTTTTCGTCCTCACACGGAATTTCTGGTCACCCAGATTCCTAAACATTTTTTTTTTACAGAGAAACAGTAAATGTCACCACACATTACTAAAGAAAAAATAAATAAAATAAATAATACACATATATAACTGTTCTGGAATACAAAGCACTTCTTATCCCAATCAGCTGCCAAATAAGCAAATAACTGGAAATAACTCAAATGATCTCATGATCTCATTTGATACTACACTAGTTGGCTGTCCGTTACGTGACACATCAGCAGTGGTTAGTCACATTACATCAAGGGATGGGTCACGCTGTTGCCAAAGATGACTGTCAACAAACTAGGACTATCAATCAATTAGAAATGACATAATATGCCTATTCTAATACATTGCAAATAATTTAGTGTAGAAACGATTGCTAGTAATTTTCTCAAACAATTACAAAAACTTAACACTTTGTACACAAGTAACACATTGAATTAAACATTTGATGTAGAAAAACTAAAATAGTATTAATTTGTAATAATTTGTTTTATTTACAGCCTAGAAAAAAAGATTAAAGTTTGTGTGTGTATGCAGTGTTACTTTTAAAAGTAATGCATTACAATAACGTGTTACTTCATAAAAAGTAACTAATTGTGTTACTTAGTTACTTTTTATGGAATGTAATGCATTATGTAACTTTCGCATGACTTTTTCTTACCTGGGCTAGGCTAGCTTATTTATTTTTTGATAACAAAAAAACCCAAAAGTTACATTTTTGGCCCTTTCACACCAAAAGTGAAATTAATAAGTGCCTCTGCACCTCACTCCTAATTTCTCTTAATATGGGACAGGAGAGGTGCCAGTGAATAAATAACAAAGTAACTTTTGTTATTTATTTTAAAAAGTTAAT
Source organism: Sinocyclocheilus grahami (assembly GCF_001515645.1). Classification (NCBI taxonomy): domain Eukaryota; kingdom Metazoa; phylum Chordata; class Actinopteri; order Cypriniformes; family Cyprinidae; genus Sinocyclocheilus; species Sinocyclocheilus grahami. The sequence goes on from NW_015505490.1 coordinate 437,037, forward strand.
CAATTTTAAAAACTTAAGATATTTTGTTGTTAATTTAAAAGTAATGCGCTGCTTTACTAGTTACTTGAAAAGTAATCTGATTATGTAACTCGCGTTACTTGTAATGCGTTACCACAACACCGTGTGTATATGTATGATTTTATAAACCGTGGTGGCCAAAATGATTAGAATACTAGTATTTCACCAGCTTAAAAAAATTGTTTTAAGTCAGTTATTTCTATCTTTTGCTGTAGTGTCAGTAGGAAGTATCAGTTTACATTTCCAAACATTCATTTTGCCATTAATTGTAATAATCCAGTGAGATTTTTGTTTGCACAAGAAGTCTGTCAACACCTAGTGCTCCACACAGAGATCTGATCTCATCATCATCCAGTCTGTCTGGAATGACGAAACAGAACAAACTGAGACAGACTCAATCCAGAAGAACTGTGGCAATGTCTCATATATTTATATAGTGCTTTTACATTAATTTTATATAGTTTTTTACATCGTGAATCAACAACAAGAGCAAGAACAACAACATCCAAATACGGCAGTCAGCTTTTCTTTTTTTTTTTATTAAAAAATAATCTCATGTAATTCTTTGCTAACCATCCTGAATACAACATTCATCCAATAATGTAATAGATACTTAGGCCCTGTGAGTATTATTGGTTGCTATTATAATAACAACAATTATTCATTATGCAATATATTTCATATCAGGTACCAAAATTTGCATCGCACTATTGTAAATGTTTGGTACCACTTACCAAAGATTTCCCCATTCTTGGCGTATTCGGTCACAAGGTACAGCATATTCTTGGTCTCCATGACCTGCGTGAGGATGAAGAAAAAAAAAAGATGCATTACAGGTAAAATCCTTTGTCTTTCACACTATAGTAGATGGCGTGCATAGATCCAAAATACACATGAAACACAAAGCGAGTGCAAAAAGTGGGTTGAGTGATAAAATGACTGCTACATTCAGCTGAAATCTGAAGTATCCTATTGAGTTCACATTATAATGAAACACACATGAATCAGATTGGGATGCTGGTTTACTCATAGGCTCGATTCACAGTGCAGTGTCAGAGCCAGTAATGTGTGGGAGGCCTCCAGAATTAGCCAAAGAAAACAAAAAGATGAATAGAACTAAATGTAGTGTAGAGAAGCGGCATGTTATAATTCAGAAACATTCACAGAGTCCCCCATAAACACTACTGTCGGCCATTTCTACAGTCAGTTGGTTTGGGTTTTACTGATACACCAGCTTCAACTCTATAGGCTTTTGTGGAAATCAGCCTAATCTGGGCTCAACTTGTAGGGGCTTTTCTGTTCTTGCCATTTAAAGGCATGACAGGGTTGACTAATAAAATCAGCAACTAGGCCAGAATATGAATCATCTTTTAAACTCCTAAACTAATTCTCCTTTCCAGAAACATGTTTTGATGGAAGCTGTGATCTCAGAGCTGTTCTGGACACAATGAATACAAAGCACTTCTTATCCCAATCAGCTGCCAAATAAGCAAATAACTGGAAATAACTCAAATGATCTCATGTGAATAGTTGATTCTACACTAGTTGGCTGTCTGTTACGTGACACACTGGCAGAGGTTAGTCACATTACACCAGGGGATGGGTCACGCTGTTCCCAAAGATAACTGACAACAAAATAGGACTATCAATCAATTAGAAATTACATAACATGCCTATTCAAATACACTGAAAATCATTTGGTGTAGAAACAATTGGTAATTTTTTTGCAAACAATTACAAAGAAATAACCCTTTGTACACAAGTAACACTTTGAATTAAACAGGTAATTTTGATGTAGAAATAGTATTTTCTTGTAAAATATACTCCAATAATTTTTTACTTACAACCTAGAAAAAATGTTTAAAGTTTGTGTATGTGTGTGTTTGTGTGTGTAGTGTTGGGCAAAGTTAATTTTAAAAGTAATGCATTAAAGTATTGTGTTACTCCATAAAAAGTAACTAATTGCATTACTTAGTTACCTTTTATAGAAAGTAATGCATTATGTTACTTTTGCATTACTTTTTCTCACCTGGGCTAGGTTAGCTCAAAAGTTATATTTTTGGCCCTTTCACACAAAAAAGTGAAATTAATAAGCCTCGAGCTAAAGGAAGTGCCTCTGCACCTCACTCCCAATTTCTCTTAATACGCAGTGTCAGTGAATAAATTGGAAAACTCGGGAAGTAACTCAGATATTTCGTTGTAAATTTAAAAGTAATGTGTTACTTTACTAGTTACTTTAAAAAAAGTAATCTGATTTTGTTAAACTCGCATTACTTGTAATGCGTTACCCCCAACACTGTATGAATGTACAGTTGGTATAGAAAAGAATCACCCCCCTTTAAAATAATCACATTTTGTTGCTTTGTAGCCTGAAATGAAGATGGACAGTTTGTTTTATCCAGCTGTATTTACTCAGTGCAACTAATAACAGCTAATTTAAAGATATAACACCAACAGAAAAAAATAAAGAAACAGAATCACTGAGTTGGAAAAAGGATCACCCCTCTCCTAAAAATGACTTGTAAACTCAATCAGGTGTAGCTAATCACCTTTTCAATGGCACACAAAGCCATTTGGTCATTTTGATTAGCTCAGCATGAAAAGAGCTTTCCTGGAGCATTTCAGCCCTTGGTAGTGCAACTGAAGCAAACAATCAACTATGGGTGGCAAGGCACTCTCAAAAGATCTCCAAGATAAAGTTGTGGACAGGCACAAGTCAGGAGATTGATACAAAAAATGTCAAAGGCTTTATTAATGTCTAGAAGCACAGTGAAGTCTATTAAGAAGTGGGAGGTATTTGGTACAACACAGACCCTCCCTGGATCAGGATGTCGCTCCAAACTGGATGAAAGAGCCAGGAGGAAACTGGTCAGAGAGGCGACCAAGAGGCCTACAGCAACTCTGAAGCAGTTGCAGGAATTTATGACAAAGAGTGGTCATTGTGAATGCACCTTGAAGATTCTGAGGCCACATGAGACTAAAATTGAATTATTTGGCCTCAACACCAAACAATATGTTTGGCGGAAATCCAATACAGCTCAGCTCACCATCCAAATAACAGCATTCCTCCAGTAAAGCATGGAGGTGGTAATATCCGGTTATGGGGTGTTTCTCTGCAGCAGGGACTGGAGCACTTGTCAGGATAAAGGAAAAATTGATGGGGCAAAATACCATCAAATTCTTGAGGAAAATCTGCAGTCCTCTGCCAGAAAGTTGTCAATGGGAAGAAGTTTTACCTTCCAACATGATTGACTCAAAGCACACAGCAAAACTGAGCACACAGTGTTTGAAGGAGAAAAAGGTGAATGTCCTTGCATGGCCTAGACTTAAACCCCACTGAAAATCTGTGGAATGACTGCAGTCCTCAAACGCTCACCATCAAATTTAACTGAACTTGAGCAGTTCTGCAAAGAGTGGGCAAATATTGCAAAGTCTAGATGTGCAAAGTTAGTAGAGACATATCCCAACAGACTAAAGGCTGTAATTAAATCAAAAGGTGGTTCAACAAAATACTGACAACAAGGGGGTGATCCTTTTTTTTTATTTATTTTTTTTCCTCTCTGACATGTTGGTGTTATATCTTTAAATTAGATGTTATAAGTTACACTGAGTAAATATAGCTGGATAAAACAAAAAATGTGTTCGTCTTCATTTCAGGCTACAAAGCAACTAAATGTGATTATATAAAGGGGGGGGGGGGGATTCTTTTCTATACCCACTGTATGTGTGTGTGTATATATATATATACATAGTTTTCAAATTAATTGATCAGTTGTTATAGAAAAGAATCATCCCTCTCTGAAATGACCAAAGAAAAAGCTGACATGTAATGCTGCTGATGTATGACGTGTGAATAGAGGCAGATCACCACAGTAAATATGGACCATTTGCTGCTGCATTACGTGTACATGAGAGTGCGTGTGCAGAGCAGCTGCTTGGTGTTAGGACCCTGAGCCGTAGCAGATGGGGCAGAGGGAAACCGGGGGTTAGAGATGAGATGGCAGGGCCTGCAGAGCTGCCCTCTGTTTATGAGGCTTGAAAGGAAATGACTAATTGACCCATGCCGTTTGAATGGAGTAACCATTGGAAATAATGATGCACTATGATTACACGGCAAGGGCTTGGACTGGTGCCGCTGCGTTGTATAATAAGGAAGTGCTATTCCCATTCCCAAAAACCAAAGTGACCTAAAGTCTGACTCTTACATAATGCTGCAGTGAAGTCACACTGGGGGAGAAGTTATCTCATCTTCTTAGTGTTTGTGTGACTTTGACTCCAAAGTGTGAATGATCTCTAGTTAAAAAAAATAGGCTTTTTCCAGCTGGACAAATTTAATGTGTTCATGCGATAGTTTACTGTGAAAAGTAGTTAGCTATTAACTTTGGCTTGATGGCTGGTAATATGGTGATATTTGCTCAGGTAAAATTAGAGAACTGCATTGTATATCATATAATATTTCAGACAGTGGAACTACAGCTGATAAATTATTACTCCATATTTGCTTGTACTAATGTTTTTTTGTAAAATACCCAACGTTACAATCTTATCTATTAGTGTCACTAACTGTATGCGTGACCCTGAAAGACATTTTAAGAGATACCATTGAGTCAAAAGGCCACAAAAAAGCCACATCTGTATATGATATGGGCTGTTTGCGTGTTCTGCCACTGCTATTATTTAATAGTCGATCTGTGTTTACACGTGTCAGATGGACTTCTTTGTTTGTTGCACCTCTTGCTGTTTTTTTAGCATCCTGCGCTATGAGTGTCTGTTCCATTTTGTTTGGAGTTTATTAATGCAAGAACAAGTCCTGAGTCAACACTTCCAAACACAGACATCTAAAGCCATCTTTCCACTATCTCCGACATTCACAAACGATTGCCGCATTTCACCCCCTAGTGGCAGGTGCAGAGAACATTCAAATTGGTCGTGAAACACCAATTGAAACAGCTGATTTCTAAATCAATTTCAGAGTTCAGATTAGAGATCTTCTCGGGTCCTAAAATCTGTACCCGACCCGAATCGACCCGAAACATTCACAAACGATTGCCGCATTTCACCCCCTAGTGGCAGGTGCAGAGAACGTTCAAATTGGTCGTGAAACACCAATTGAAACAGCTGATTTCTAAATCAATTTCAGAGTTCAGATTAGAGATCTTCTCGGGTCCTAAAATCTGTACCCGACCCGAATCACTTCTTACCCGAACCCGACGTGCATACATTTTTTTTTATTTTTATAGAAAAACCCGACCCGAGACAGACCCGATGAAATTAGACCCGAGTCCAACCCGACAGCATTTATTTTCCAACCCGACTGGACCCGAACGTAAACGTGTACAGCCTGCAGCCCCGCAGTCAGTCAGGAAAAATCCCGGTGTCCTGCTGACTGATTTGGCTGGTTTCCATTACTTTGATTTATTTAACATTTATTCAATTTATTATTAGGCTACTTTATATTAGTGCCTGCCTGATGGATACAAGTTATTTCTGAGCTCGGCTTTCAATTGTGACCAGTGGATTTGAAAAATAAATGTGATAGTTTTATAAAAAATAAATCGATAGCCTAATAATTAATGGATTCGCTAGTGTTGTCTGCAACCTGATCTCTGGCGAAAGGCTTCTGCACACACAAAAAAAAAGCCCTGCATGAACACGCAGCATAATGAAGCGAGTGAATTTTCCTGATGGATCTCATATCTATAAGATGATGTCTGTGTGCTCCTTTTCTATGCGTGTTCCTCTCTTAACACGAAAGTGAAAGTAACCTACGCATTCGGGATACTTTAAAAGAATTCGGGTCTAATCGGGTCCATTTGGGAAAAGCATGTTTATTTTAAATTACCCGAGACTCGAGGCCGCTAATACCGAACCCGACCCATGTCCGAGGTAGGCCTACTCGATGAAGTTTTGGACCCGAACCCGCTCGGGTCGGACCTCGGGTTTTCGGATTTTCGGATCCCCGTGAAGACCTCTAGTTCAGATCACCTGTATACTTTGTAAAGTCCAAATTATTAGTGTTATTAATTAATTAATTAATTAATTAGCTAACCAGACTGAAGGCTCAAAACTTAAAAAGTAAAATCAAAATCATCAGATATTGTACCAGCCACAACAAGCTGTATTATTATTATTATTTTTTTTTTTTTTTTACATTTAGTCATTTAGCAGATGCTTTGATCCAAATCAACTTAAAAACGAGAAGCACCACAAGCAATTTATCATATTAGAGTCAACAGTACTGGCAGGAAATGGCCCGAGTAGACTTTACCTGGTACAGTTTAATGATGTGTGGATGGTCCAGCATTTTCATGATCTGTACTTCACGATAGATCTTCTCCAGGTTCACAGCATCCAATTGGGTCTTGTCGATGATCTTTATAGCCACCTGTTGAACGAAGGGCACAGAAACACACTTTCATTGGCACAGAGCCTAATGCCTCAAGCTACTCAGTGAAATTCATTAGTCTTGTTGCTGTCTGCAGTGCAAGTCGATCCAGTCTTCACAAGCCCAGTGCGGATCAAAGGCAGAATACATGTGAGCAAAGCACACCTGAGCGTCTGGTTAACGGCTTAACTACTGAAGTAGGCTAATGATCCGAATTATATTATCATTTTCCCACAGGCTTTTCATCATTTGCCAGACAAATGGGAGAAGAACAGGAGTAATTTACCATTTCATAACCACTCATACTTCAATCCCCCTTTTGACTGTATAATAATAATATTCAGGTAAGTACACAGAAGCAGAAAAAACAGATTGCAGAGTTAAAGACTTTGACCTATGTTTTATATCATTACAGTGATATAAAACATTTTATGTTATGAAGATTTATGACACTGTGGTGCTTCAGCTTGCTTCCTACTGTTAGTATGAGGAATCTTCATAGTAGCCTATAACAGAATAAAAAAAATCTTGAAAAAATATCAGTCAATCTTGACGTACATTAAATCACAAATATTTTTAAATGCCAAAGAAAGGCTCAACAATAAGGATTTTTTTCTGCTGGTCAGGTCGGATTGGATTTCCCGACGTGCATACATTTTTTTTTATTTTTATAGAAAAACCCGACCCGAGACAGACCCGATGAAATTAGACCCGAGTCCAACCCGACAGCATTTATTTTCCAACCCGACTGGACCCGAACGTAAACGTGTACAGCCTGCAGCCCCGCAGTCAGTCAGGAAAAATCCCGGTGTCCTGCTGACTGATTTGGCTGGTTTCCATTACTTTGATTTATTTAACATTTATTCAATTTATTATTAGGCTACTTTATATTAGTGCCTGCCTGATGGATACAAGTTATTTCTGAGCTCGGCTTTCAATTGTGACCAGTGGATTTGAAAAATAAATGTGATAGTTTTATAAAAAATAAATCGATAGCCTAATAATTAATGGATTCGCTAGTGTTGTCTGCAACCTGATCTCTGGCGAAAGGCTTCTGCACACACAAAAAAAAAGCCCTGCATGAACACGCAGCATAATGAAGCGAGTGAATTTTCCTGATGGATCTCATATCTATAAGATGATGTCTGTGTGCTCCTTTTCTATGCGTGTTCCTCTCTTAACACGAAAGTGAAAGTAACCTACGCATTCGGGATACTTTAAAAGAATTCGGGTCTAATCGGGTCCATTTGGGAAAAGCATGTTTATTTTAAATTACCCGAGACTCGAGGCCGCTAATACCGAACCCGACCCATGTCCGAGGTAGGCCTACTCGATGAAGTTTTGGACCCGAACCCGCTCGGGTCGGACCTCGGGTTTTCGGATCCAAGTGGACCCGTGAAGACCTCTAGTTCAGATCACCTGTATACTTTGTAAAGTCCAAATTATTAGTGTTATTAATTAATTAATTAGCTAGCTAGCTAACCAGACTGAAGGCTCAAAACTTAAAAAGTAAAATCAAAATCATCAGATATTGTACCAGCCACAACAAGCTGTATTATTATTATTATTATTTTTTTTTTTTTACATTTAGTAATTTAGCAGATGCTTTGATCCAAATCAACTTAAAAACGAGAAGCACCACAAGCAATTTATCATATTAGAGTCAACAGTACTGGCAGGAAATGGCCCGAGTAGACTTTACCTGGTACAGTTTAATGATGTGTGGATGGTCCAGCATTTTCATGATCTGCACTTCACGATAGATCTTCTCCAGGTTCACAGCATCCAATTGGGTCTTGTCGATGATCTTTATAGCCACCTGTTGAACGAAGGGCACAGAAACACACTTTCATTGGCACAGAGCCTAATGCCTCAAGCTACTCAGTGAAATTCATTAGTCTTGTTGCTGTCTGCAGTGCAAGTCGATCCAGTCTTCACAAGCCCAGTGCGGATCAAAGGCAGAATACATGTGAGCAAAGCACACCTGAGCGTCTGGTTAACGGCTTAACTACTGAAGTAGGCTAATGATCCGAATTATATTATCATTTTCCCACAGGCTTTTCATCATTTGCCAGACAAATGGGAGAAGAACAGGAGTAATTTACCATTTCATAACCACTCATACTTCAATCCCCCTTTTGACTGTATAATAATAATATTCAGGTAAGTACACAGAAGCAGAAAAAACTGATTGCAGAGTTAAAGACTTTGACCTATGTTTTATATCATTACAGTGATATAAAACATTTTATGTTATGAAGATTTATGACACTGTGGTGCTTCAGCTTGCTTCCTACTGTTAGTATGAGGAATCTTCATAGTAGCCTATAACAGAATAAAAAAAATCTTGAAAAAATATCAGTCAATCTTGACGTACATTAAATCACAAATATTTTTAAATGCCAAAGAAAGGCTCAACAATAAGGATTTTTTTCTGCTGGTCAGGTCGGATTGGATTTTACCCTGCCAACATTTTCAACAGTCCTACCATAATTTATATATATTTTCCAACATTGTTGCATTACAAAACATTAAAAATAATGTTTTGAAAAATAAATTGGTGGGCCCAGTAAAATTTTGGTAAGGCCTGCAAAAATCCAAACCTAGTATAAAATACCTAGTGCAATACACACACACACACACACATACATACATACATACATACATACATATATACACACATATATACACACATATATATATATATTCTATAAAAATATATATTAAATGTAACTATATTAATATATTAATATACAAAAGGCTCACAAAGACTTGAGAGGGTGGCATATGATAAAAAAAATATATAAATACTGATTGATTTATAATTGTAACTTATGCTTTAAATATTTGTTTTCACGCAATTTCAACAAAACATCATCTATGTTTGCCAGGGTAGCATCTTGGTGACATCAAACAGGAGAGCGTTTAGGAGCGCGGCGATGTGTCACACCACCTCCTCCGATACAACAGCGCTCTAATATTTCAGCTGTGTTTGCGAGAGCACACGAGTTGACTTGCAGGAGGCATCATGTTCTCTGGTTGACGTGCATTGACGTCAGCGCCTATGGGGGTATTTGTACAAGGGGCGGGGCTTCGAAGCGCTTCCACACTCCAGTGCCAATTCGTTTCCAAGACGACCAGACCCACCTCTTGAGTCAACGGCCAGAGCGTCGCTGTGTTTGTCGAGCGCTGGCTGTGAAAGCCTGCCGACAGCAACTTTGATAAAGTCTCTCGCGAACTTCAGTCGAGGAATGAGAGCCGAGGGCGATGCGCTGTGGTTTTCCGGCTTTATTGAATCTTAAGTATATATTAAATCTGGGGTTTTCAATCTTTTAAATTCCACGGAGACTCTTAATAGTTATCTGTGTAAAGACCCCATTTATACTGTACTGTACTGTTAGATGCATTAGTATATTTTCTTTATTTAAATATATATACTTATTTACATTTAATGTATTATTTAAATCGTGTTTTTTATTATTTATAATAAAAAACATTTAAACATTTCTATGAACCCCCTTTGCAGCCTCCTGGAGGTCCCCGGACTCTTAATCGTCTTAAGTAATCACATTTTGACATCTAGGGCACTAAGTCAAATGTTTGCAACCCAACCCTGTAGACATCAAAGCAGGCGTGGCACATATTTGCTCAATTACATAATCATAATCACTATATCATATAAAGCAGAATTTTGTCACAAACATATGTCTGAAGAATCAACTGAGCGAGAGATGTATTGGACAGTATTCAACAATTTATACAACAGTTTAATAAACAAGTCATGCATATCAAGAGTATGTGAGCGTAGAAACGCATTACAGACAGTGCATGTCTTGTATTGGAAAATGTAGTTTAAACACCTCCATGACACAAGTGCAACAAACGTCCTCAAAAGCGGCACGTAATTCAGGTTTAGGTGGCCTATCATATGGCGACATCTCCCGGTCACATGCTGTACTGCAGTCACTCAGGTCTAATATACTTCACTGCTCCTACAGCTCTGATGACCTCAGGGAATTCAGCTGAATAATAATAATGCATTTCCAAAGCAGAACGTTTAGCTCAAAATATTTGCAATAAATTGAGTGACGCAGTCAATAAAAAGGGTACAAAATGTGGTTTGGAAAATGAGTCATCTCTGAACCCCATGTGAAGTTATAGCTAAGCAAGCAGCAGCAGCAGTGACATTTGACGATATGGAAAAGGTAGAGATCAATTCTTAGCATTCATAACAAAAGCCACTGAATAAGATTTCCAAAAAAGTCAATTTTTTTTATTATACAATTAAATAAAATAATTTGTTAGGGTTACATTGCTTCAAGGACTGACCATTCCCATGACTTTTGCAGTCAAAAACATTTTACAGAGACTGCAATCAACTTCTTACCAATTATAACTAACAAGAAAAATGTATATTCACTATAAAAATATACATTCTTCCTTTCCAGGCCTGTTTTTAAAATTCCCTAACATTTCCAGGTTTTCCAGGAGTGCGGGAACAATGTTGATTAAACACAAACACATCCATTAAAAGCTATTCTGTGCTCAAGAATAAGTCCAAATAATTTGACAAAGATATTATTATTATTAGGACAAACAACATATCTTTTACAATCCAAAATACAGCAAAAAAAACCTCATTATTTATCTTTTTGCTCATCATTTGATATCTAAAAGCAAAATACATATTCAATATGTTACAATAATGTTTTATACAAATCCTTTAATTCAGTTTTTACTCAAAAGAGCTTATGAAGCAACTACACAGTCTTCAAAAACAGAGGAACAGCAGTAGGTATCCTTTAGAGAGGCCATTCTCAGAGACACAGAAGGATGTTGTTGAGATGGGCTGAGAGGTCAACTCACTGTTTTGTGAATTTCCAAATGGAAGGTCCTGTTCCAGGATGCCAGCTTCCACAGAGGAAGCTCTCACAAGCCGATGACACCTTTATGCTTCTTTGGATAGTCAGTTATGGGAATCTATACACCCCTGCATTAGACCCCCAATGACTTCCCCACCAGGTCACATAGTGCACATCAAAGAGCAGACATACAGACTAGAGATGAGATCAAACATGGTGGGAGAGCCAGACACACTAGTGGAAGAGACTTTACCAGTCAGTATACACTGTATAGTGTTTTAGTATCCATAGATGTCATTGTCCACCCATCCAGCCTCTACTGCGGAGGACCCCCGGCAGGTCTCGTAGATGTCATTAGTGACAAAACCGCACTGCGTGGGCCGGCTCAGGACGTTCTCGTATTCCTCAAACTGACTGTTTGCAGACGTCATGCTAAATGTTCTGTTAATTTCAGAGCTATTAGGACAAACAACATATCTTTTACAATCCAAAATACAGCAAAAAAAACCTCATTATTTATCTTTTTGCTCATCATTTGATATCTAAAAGCAAAATACATATTCAATATGTTACAATAATGTTTTATATATACAAATCCTTTAATTCAGTTTTTACTCAAAAGAGCTTATGAAGCAACTACACAGTCTTCAAAAACAGGGGAACAGCAGTAGGTATCCTTTAGAGAGGCCATTCTCAGAGACACAGAAGGATGTTGTTGAGATGGGCTGAGAGGTCAACTCACTGTTTTGTGAATTTCCAAATGGAAGGTCCTGTTCCAGGATGCCAGCTTCCACAGAGGAAGCTCTCACAAGCCGATGACACCTTTATGCTTCTTTGGATAGTCAGTTATGGGAATCTATACACCCCTGCATTAGACCCCCAATGACTTCCCCACCAGGTCACATAGTGCACATCAAAGAGCAGACATACAGACTAGAGATGAGATCAAACATGGTGGGAGAGCCAGACACACTAGTGGAAGAGACTTTACCAGTCAGTATACACTGTATAGTGTTTTAGTATCCATAGATGTCATTGTCCACCCATCCAGCCTCTACTGCGGAGGACCCCCGGCAGGTCTCGTAGATGTCATTAGTGACAAAACCACACTGCGTGGGCCGGCTCAGGACGTTCTCGTATTCCTCAAACTGACTGTTTGCAGACGTCATGCTAAATGTTCTGTTAATTTCAGAGCTCATGTACTCCAGATGAGCTCCAGACTGGTTGAATTTGTCGGTGCGTTCATAATCCTTCTGACTTTTTGGAGCTACGGGATGCACCCACTGTCCTGGCACGGCATAGATTTCATTCTGTTCTTTTCTCCTGCAAAGACACAGTCAGAGAGTATATTATATGGCAGGCTGACAGACAAAATAGTTCATAGAGAATAACAAACTAAGAAATGATAAAAATGTTTGCAGTCCATTATATACCTTCTTGACATGACTCTGAAGCAGAACACCCCCGACACCACCAATATCAACAGCAGCATTACAGGCAGTGTGGCGAGGAGGATGTAGTAAATATTAGTGTCATCTGAAATAGAAACTAAGAGAAAGTCCATCATTATTAAAAAAAAAGTTCTATATATATAATTCAACCAATATTCTATTGACCATTAATTTCTGAAATACCTGATGACTCAGAGAGTTCAGTTTTTATCCTGTCATTGTCCACTGTAATGGGCGGCAGGTGCTTTGGCACCAGAGTCAGGTCATCAGCACCTAAAAACAAGAATCACTGTGAATGATAAATAAGCATTTATGGTGTTTGGCCTTGATCTATTATGGATTTTGAGCCTGACTACTGTAAGCAAAAGTACTTCCACCACTAGAGGCCATCATAAGTATTATTATCTATCTTTTTAAAGTAATAATTCACCTCAATATTAAAATTCTGTCCTTTTTTATGTCCTCATTTACACATTCTCATGGCCTTTTAAACCTATATAATTGTTTTTACTCTGTGCTGAATGTTATTGCTTTTCCATGTGATTCAAGTGAACAGGAGAGTAAATGATTATTTTAATTTTTGTGTTATTTTAGAATTGATATACTATTATATTACATATTAATATTTTGACTTACCTTTTATTTTAATACATTCCGTTTTAATTTTAAGTTTTAGTAATTTTGTTATATGCTTTTGTTTTCTATTGATTTTTATTTTAACATTTCTATTTAGCTTTCATTTTGTCTTATATCAGTTTTAGTTTTAGTAATTTTAGTACTTCCGCTTGCACTTATTTATCTCAATTTACCAAGGCAGCATTTCCAATTTTTTTTTCGAAAAAAGTTTTTGATCTAATATTTATTTTATGATGATAACACTGGTAAATGATAAGACAATTTACACTTTTTTGGGAACTATCCCTTTAATCTTCAAGTTTTGTGGGCTATGTCAGAAAAAAAGTAGCAAACGCACCAGAGAAAAGCTAAGGATTTGTTTACCTGCGAGTGTTGTGATATTTCCTGCCGGAGTGGGGACAGGATGCTTCTCTAAACACATACAGGAGGCAGCAGAGTTTACATTTGAAGTCCTCTTACATAACATGTTAACACTAAAGATGCTTGTCTCAGATTGGTTGCCTATTAAATATCTTAATGTGACAGCTAACATTAACATAAGTAAAAGCCTACCGTCTGAGTACTTGCAGATGAAATTATTCTTGGAATTGCAGTTGTAGTCAGTCCACTTGAACAGGTCGTGCTCCTTCTGGCCAGAAGAAGATGAGGGCCTGTAGAATAAGGCCACACACTGATCAAGGCCACACGAGGGCTCTGTCACCAGCCAGTTCCTGGAAAATCACAGACTCACTGAAAATTCTATATTAGATTTACTATTTTGCTTTCACTTAAATGCACAGTTCACCAAAAAAATTGAAAATTCTGTCATAATTTTTTATTTATTTTTAATTTTCAAATAGCTTTGATTTTTACATTTACAGTTTTTTCTTAGTTTTTAGTCATTTTTTAATGTGCTTTTGCCATTTTTTTTATTTCTATATAGCTTTAATCCCCCCTCCCCATTTTATTAATTCTAATACTACAACCAAACGTGCAAAAAAATTAAAATTAATAAAAAATTTTTTTAAATCAATCATTCATAAGAATATTTCAGGGTATTACTGCAAATATCCTACCTGAATGTGGCCTGACTGTAATCCAACCAGTAATAATGTGATGAACAATCCGCATTATATTGTGAGCTCCTTCGTAGCCCAATCCAAAAGTCTCCATCAGAGGCCCTGAGCTCCTGCACAAATCTCTCCACCAGACGCTGCTCATTCTCGGTCTCAATACTGAGCAGCTCTCCATCATCCTCCCTGCATTTCTGTCTGGCTGCCTCAAAGCTTGCTCTGAGCCTGCTGTCCTGGAAGCTTGTGATCTTATAGCAGGGCTTCTCTGTCCCTCTCCGGCATATCCTGTGATCTGCAAACCACATCACCAAAAAACACTGATGTTAGGGTTGAACCTGAAGTACTATTATGGAAATATTGCAGGAACCGTTATAGGAAAGTTGGCGCAGGGACATATGCGAGCAAAGAGAGGAAGAAACCAGTAGAACTTCCACAAAGTGTCAGGCGGAAAATCCTCTCAAGCAAAGCCATGTGTGCGACAGCCATCAGCCATATCCTCCCTGACTAAACAGCTGCCTGTGACCCATATATAAAACCCTTCTTATCCGTAAACTGTACATAAACAAACCACTGTACATAAAAGTACTCCGTGATTAAGCGTTTGTTGCATCAGCTGACGCTTGTATTCGTTAAATATGGTTCTGCAAAACAAAGGCTTCAGAAATCTTTGTTTAAAAAGACTGCAGTCTCTTAACCGAAACTATCGTATTATTAGACTGTCATTATTAAATACTGTGCACTAAAGAAGCATACCAAATCTAACGAAGATCATTTGAATATCACTGTGCATGAACCGACATTTTTACATAAACAAGCACAAACTCACCACCGAACGCGCTCGATGCGCAGCAGGGATGGAAACAAACGGCCAAAACAGTTCCGATCAGTTTCATGAACTCCATCTCTACATAGTTTCAATGGGTGTGCGATTGCCACGACACGACTGTTTCTAGATCCTGCCAAAACGTCCCGCTGTCAGACAAAACCAACGCAAGCAAATTTTCACTCTGACTCCAAAATGTTTGCTCGAGCCTGCTAGCTGAGGCTGCTGTAGCTGTTTTTGCGCTCCCACTCATTACGTGTGAATTGTACAAGTGTTCCGAAGTAGTTTTTTCCTACAATGCATATCTTTTGTTCACTATTTTTAAATAAACAAGCTAATAATACATTAGTTAACACATTTTAAAAAGGTTACACAAATGTATTTATGTGCGTGTTTAGGCTTATTTTTTTCCATGTCACTTTGTTTCTTCATTGGAACGGGTTTGGAGAAATTTAGCATCACATCACTTGCTCACCAGTGGATCCTCTGCAGTGAATGGGTGCCGTCAGAATGAGAGGCCAAACAGCTGATAAAAACATCATAATAATCCACAAGTATAATCCATGACTCCAGTTCATCAATGAATGTCTTGTTAAGTGAAAAGCTGCTTGTGTGTAAGAAACAAATCCATCATTAAGGTGTCCATAATCCATAATAACGCTTCCTCCAGTGAAAAAGCCCATCAGTTGTCCTCTCACATCAAAATTCACCAACATATTTGTTTAGAACTGTTTTGGAGTGTTTTCGCTTATGAACAGTGCTTGATCTGTACATACAGTATTTCTCTCCTGATTCAGATGAGACGACTTTTTCACTTGAGAAAGCAACGTCATGGATAGAGGATTTTAGCTGGAAGCAATGGTTTGAAGTGAAGTGATTTGTTTAGTATAAAACATGCAGCTTTTTGCTTCACAAGACGTTAATTGATGGATGGAGTTGCGTGGATTACTTGTGGGTTATTGTGATGTTTTGATCAGCTGTTTGGACTCTCATTCTGACGGCACCTATTCACTGCAGATGATCCATTGGTGAACAAGTGATGTAATGCTAAATTTCTCCAAATCTGGTCAGATGAAGAAACAAACTCATCCACATCTTGGATGGCCTGAGGGTGAGTAAATATTTTCAGCAAATAGGCTATTTATTTTTGGATGAACTGTTCCTTAATTATCTTTAAATTGTTAAATTGCCAAATTGTTGTTTTATTTTTATTTTGTAGTGCTTTGCCTTTTGTATGTTAAATATGTTGCAGGATATAAGTGATAAGTAACCATGTGCATAATCTTTTAGCAATGTTTTGTGCTTTTCCTGTATCACTAACACATTACTAAACATCAATCACTGTGGTTTCTACAGTTCATATAAAATCTGTTCAGAGACATGTAGTGCGGAGGGACCAATTTTGATTGGCTCACTAGCAAACTGGCAGAGGAAATAAGATGACTTTTTATGAGGTTGACTGGTCTGTGCAAGTCAAAGGAGCTCAGTCACTGCTGTTGACCCTGCCAGCTCACAGTCAGCCGCACACTATCCTCAGGAATAGGAAGCCAGTCAGGAAAGGAAGCACACAGTTTTCCAACAGCCTGTTTCCTCTTCATTTTTGTGGGGTTTTTTTGTGTGTCCTTTTTCATTTCCAGACATTTCCCCCTTGACCCGACAAAGAAAATAAATTCATTAAACAGCTTAAGCTGGGAAATATAAACTATAAAAACTTTTCTGGCATGCGTGGCAGTTACAAGAGGCCTACTTAGTAAAATTCTTGGTAGAGGCAACCTCCTACAGTGTTACTGTGTAATCACAGTGAAATCTTTGTAGGGTATTATGAACAGATCCTGCAGATGTCATGAGGTTTTGGAGAAATAAGGGTGAGGCCATCAGGCCAGTGGCATTGCATGTGTAGTTTGTTTGTACTGATCTCTGGCAGGCTGCCCGGACTCATTACCCCTCCTCACTGAATGTAGTCTGTCATGTCACTCAAGTCATTTCTTTTGAGAACCACTAACTTCTGAACGTATGCTTGACGTTAGTATTGAAACCTTTTGAAAAACAGCACAATTGTGAGTGTTTTTGCTTTGTTCTGTTTACATCATTAGGCGTTTGCATTATTTACATTGTTCTATTATTCTATTACGTTAATATTGGAGAATTCGCATTATACAGCAGCATGTCTCCAAGCACACATTAGTGACGTTTCGTTCCAAAATAAAACTTTTAATAATTTGTTTGAGTGAATGATTCAATGACTCACTTATTACCAGAGGCTAATACTGCTCTCACTATTTCTGTCATAAAAAGATATTAGAGAAATAGAAAGTATGCGATGCTATTCCAGAATCAGCGTTTTTGAATGAATGATTGAATGACTCATTCATAAAGATTGCTGTAACAATGCAACCTATGTCATCACTCCTAAACCCATTCCGATTCGGGGACCGTAACTAGCTGTTGTGTATACCTGGATATTAAAATGACTATTTTCACAGAATGCCTTCCTGGCATTTTAGGTTGTGCTTATTTAAAATAATCTACAGTAACATGCAGCTTGTACATTTTGTTTAGATATGTTCAGTTTGTGTCACCTTGTGTGGATGCTGCAGCCTGAATATTTATTGCACATGCATATAGAATGGACATTAAAGTTTATATCACTGAATGCTATGAATTTTCTATAACCTGGATGCAGGAAAGTATAATATTGCAGCAACCAGATATGAGTACTTAACAAGTACAGGCTGACTCTTGTAATAACTAAAAGAGAGGAGTTTGAGAAGACACCGGATCCACTGCCACTGCTTTCAATGACAACATAGACAGATATTGAACGGATTGAACTTCAGTATTTGTTAAAAAACATGTGAAAGTTCAACATTATGTCTGTTTATTTTGTGCTCGAAACATTAGCTATAGCAATAAACAAGATAATAGATGTAGTCAGGGAAGCGCCATATTTAATTTTTGACGGGAATGAACACGAGGCTGTGAGGGATTCAATTGTAGCCTACTGTTGTTTAACGATATATGGATTGTCCAGCTGACGAAACGTCTTTCCGAAGGAGAATAAATAAATAAAAAAATCGACAAAAACGCTATAAAACAGTGCCGTTGTTGTGAGTTGTGAAAATTATGCGATCTAGGATCATTATATAGTGCGTAAATTAGCAATGGCATCTTAATTATTATTAATTATTATTATTATTAGCCTATGTATTACAATACAATATAATATTACATTATATTAGGTCAATATAATATAATATAATATAATATAATATAATAATAATTATTATTATGAGGTATTAAGAGGTCATTGCTAATTTACTGTCAATAATTGGTGTTGCTATTTTAATTTTTTTGAACCAGCAGGTGGTAGCATTGTACTAGTACTATTTTACTATTGTACTACTATTTGTTCTGAAGAGCCTCAACCTTCCTTTCCTTTGTTCAGTTGTTAGATACTCTAATGCTGTCACAGTTGTCATCCTTTCAAATGCTTTCTACGAATCTCCACCCCCCAGTGGCAAAATTGGCAAGCATTGTTAATTTACAGATTGATTTACATGGCATTTTGCCATCAATCATAAAGGAGTCATGAATCATGATTTGACAACAGAGCTCTATTCTTTACAATGGTTTTCCTGCACTGTGTCTTCCACAAAATATGATTAAAATTACAATATAATATTATATTGCTAGCACATGAGATAGGACACGGACACAATGACAGATTTGTCTGCTTGGTTTTCTTTATGTTTTACTTTCTGTTCTCTTGTCACTGTGTCTACAGTTTGATTAAAATATGTATCCTGCAGTTAAAGGATGAAATCAAAATGTGAAGTTGTTGTAAATTCTTATTCATAGGAATGTTGCCTTATAAAGTTATGAATTATGGTTTATAAATTAAGTACAAACTGTACCCACTGTAGTCTTGAAGGAATCAATTCTGTCCTTATCTGACTGTCAAGTGGCTTGACTTATTGAACAAGTAAGAGTCTCATACTTCACACTATGCATTTTACAACCTCTCCAAATCAGATTTAGTGATCTCTGCAGTCACATGAATTAATCTAAATTGAGAATAAGACTGAAGAACACAGGGAGTTGTTTTGTCCAGTGGACAAGAACAGAAAATCATCAAGGTGTGACACATCCAAGCATAATATGTGAAATATGTTCTCACACCAAGGGGCTTTTTGGCACAAGTGTATGTGCTTCATTCAAAGTTCTTTGTCAGATTTCAGCATCACTCAGTCAAAACGGACCCTTTAGCCTTTAGCAGGGGTGTCTTGATCTAGCTGCTCTCAGAACACAATAGATGAGGCTTACATGCAAGCCAGACGAACAAAGGCTATTTTTGGCGTTCTGTGTTTCATACCTTGTGGCACATTATCACATTTCTCGTATTCATAATGTTCTATTCCCAGGAGATGATGCAACATTTTATGTTTCAAATGATTTATACACAGCAGACTCTTAATTTACGTTCTAAGACTTTGACATTTAATATTGTTACAGAAAAATATCTGTTCTCAGATGGACAAAATAGACAAAGTAAGAATTCTGGACAGTTTTTACAGTTGGTTCACACAGACAACAACACATCTGAAAGTTTAAAGATATGGATTTTCATGTAATACACAACATGACAAAAACATCAGTGTTACAACAAACCATATTTGTTTGTATGAGTAAATGTCGCTCAAAATCGTTTACTCTCATTGAAACAAACCATACAACTAACACAATTTCACATTAATAGCCACCAGGATGCCTATAGTGTGCTATTCAAGACTTTATTTCTATAAACAGATTTAATTAATGCATTTCACATTATATACATACAAATTGCAGATGTCAATGTACATAGTAGCTTCCAGATTACACATAATATATCGTAAACCTGATTCCAATTGCACTTCACATGTAAAAAATGATGGCAAAATGCTTTCGATCATAGAATAATGCTAACCTATTAACATATACAGTGGGGCAAAAAAGTATTTAGTCAGCCACCAATTGTGCAAGTTCTCCCACTTAAAAAGATGAGAGAGGCCTGTAATTTTCATCATAGGTATACCTCAACTATGAGAGAGTTTTCTACATCTTTATTGTCATAATCACATATTTATCAGTCTTCATTTATAGTGACTTATCTGAATAACAGAACTGGTATCTCTTGGATATGCTTCAAATCTCACTGTCACTGTATTAAAGGAACTGTCATTGTTAACCAGAAGCAGCGGATTCATTTTATAATATGGGAAGGAATTGTACAGTATTGTAGTAGGAGGGATGAGACACTCCCTGCACCTAAATCACGCCTGGGGTCCAATGCTATATAAGAAGCATCTCATCACCTTTCTCAAATTGTGTCCCTGGGAGTTAAACAGGTATGGTTTACTGTTTCTTTTCACTGATATCTACTGCTTTTTCTCTTAAATGTTAATAAACAACGCAATGCATTCTAAATAATTACATTCATTGTAATTATAACAGTTGCATAAGTTAAGTTTGTGTTGTTGGATTACTTTTTCAGTCTGTGATTTTTTTTTTTAGTCTTGTTCTGCTGTTGCTCTGTAGCAGGAATAATGCTGTGTCTCTGCTTCTGTGCACTGGCTCTCATCCTGCAACCGGTTCACTCTGCCTATAACTGCTCCTCGGAGTATAACAAGGTTCCAGGTGAATCTCTGACCTTCCAGATGCGAGACAGTCTTCCATTCGCTGCAGTTTGCTTGACACTATCATCTCTTTTTTTGGTTAGACAACAATGATCTGGTGGTAGACTGTGGCACCAACATGATCACTCTGGAGGTAAACCTGTGCACTGCTGAGTGGGCAGGCTTTGACCCCAACGGCCTGGCCCTGAACGGGGAGCGCAATAATGCCCAGTGCAAGGGCACCATTGACACCACTGTCAACCCACCTGTCATCCGCTACCATCTGCCAGTCAACCACAGCCAGGAGAACCCATGTAGACAGTCTCTGCAGGTGGGAAGACATTTCAGTCTTCAAGAGCTGGAAAAATTGAATCACCTTTTTTTTCTTAGATCATTTTAATTGGTATTAGAAAATACAAAATAAAAAAATTATAAGATCATAAAAACTGCATAAATACTAATTATAAAAAATAGTAAAAGGTTATAAAATCATAGAACATTTTCAAATACAGTATACACATATATTAAATATAATAAAAATAAAATAATGCATTATAATAACAAAAGTCTATAAAGTTTAAAAAAGTTTTTTTTAATGTCTTAAGTTTATACATACTTTTAAAAAAGCAGTAAAATGAAGAAAATAATCGAAAATGTTTAACTATGATGATAAAAAAGTATAAAAATGTATTTTTTAAAATGGTAAAAAAAGTAAAATAGTTTTAAATGTATTGCATTTTTGTATAGCACTTTATTGACTTTCCCTTTGGACATTTTTAGATTTTAGATGAGGTGCCCAGTTCCTCTGGTCCATTCAGCATGTTCTCCAGCATTCAGTCCGTCATTATCACAGGATACATTGATACGCCCAGCTCTTCAGAGGGCGTCATCAGTTACTCCACAGACCTCTACTATCACTTCTCTTGCCGTTACCCGCTAGAATATCTCATCAACAACACTCAGATTGTAGCGTGAGTATTCAGTCATTCACTCTCCACTACTTCACCAATGGCAGTATGACAACAAAAGGCTTGACTTGATTAATATTCTTCATGCAGGTCATCAGTGTCAGTGGCCATTAGAGACAACAATGGTACTTTCATTGACACTCTCAGCATGGGAGTCTTCAATGTAAGTGTGAATTTGTCTTAAATTGAAATGAAAATATGTATCATTTAATTGATATTTTTGATTATTTCTGTATCAGAGCACAGATTTTAATAGCCAATTGGTGGTTCCGTTTACTGGATTAGAACTGCGCACTAAAGTCTATGTTGAAGTTAAAGCTGCCAATCTCACTGGAAAGTAAGAACACGGCAGTTTTCTCTTAGACAGTGAATGGCATGTTTCTTAAGGGTTTTGTTGTGAAATGAAATACTGCCTTTTTTTCAGTTTTCATCTCTTGCTGGACCACTGTTTTGCGACCCCATCACCATATAATCACACCAACTACAAACAGCACAATTTTTTCACAGGGTGAGTTACTCCTCATTAACAATTCATTGCTCAAATTGGACCCTTAGTTGTTGATTTGTGTTCAGTGTTTCTCGATTGTTTCATGACAGATGCTTTGTAGAGAACCGGACAACGGTGCTTCATAATGGCCGTTCCAAGTTTTCTAGATTTTCATTTGAAGCCTTCCGCTTCGTGGAGCACCGTAATCAAGTAATGTCTACTATATACCTGCACTGCATACTGCGACTTTGCGAACCAAACAAGTGCCAAGAACTTCTTGATGTAGGAGTCTTTTACTGTTCGAATAGAATGAATACTACTACCGAAAATATCATCCAATTAACATTTCACTTATTTTACTCATACAGTCTTGCAACTCTACCAGAACACAAAGGCGAAGGGCCCTAGAACCTTACGGATCACAAGCCAAAGCTTCTGCCACAGTGTCCGTGGGTCCTCTGCACACCACAGCTCTGAGTAAGTCAGTCACATATACACATGAATCCAGCATGAGTCCCAGCTTATTGTCAAACATACTGAATTCCTTATCAGAGCGATTTTGAGATGCCTTACTACTCTCTCTTTTTGATCCTTGTAGAGAATGAAGTTTCTTCTGCAATGGCCTCTGGTACGGAATTCTTTTTGAAACTTTACTTCCATCAAAATATTGTTCTTTTTGCTTAGTTCATTTTAAATGGTGTTAGAATACCAAAATAAAAAATGCAATAAGGTCTTTAAAGCTGCATACATACTAATTTTAAAAATATATTTCAAAATGGTAGAAAATGTACAAACTTTTTTTAAACCATCAGTATACAATTTTAATAACCTTTTTGCCTAGGTAATTAGAAAATACTAAATGAAAAATGAATAAGGTCATAAAAGATGTATACATACTAATTGTAAAAATAGTCAAATGTAAAAAATAAATAGTAGAAAATGTATAAAATATATTTTAAATCACCTTTTGCATAGGGATTTTTAAATTGTGTTAGAAAATTAGGAAAAAATCAAATTAATAAGGTCATAAAACCTGGGTACATAATAATTACAGAAATGTTAAAATGTAATTTTTTTATACATTTTAATACATTTAAAAATATATAATCTATAAAAATATAACATAATTACAAAAAAGTATATAAAGTGTTAAAAGGTAGTTTAAAAAATATATAAAAAAATACTATTATAAAAATAGCAATGCATAGCATTTTATTAAAACATTTACAGTATAGATCATAAAAGCTGCATACATACTAATAAACATAGTAAAATGTCAAAATTATTATTTAAAATGTAAAACCAGTATTAAAAAATTATTTAAAAGTATTAAATATAGCACAAAATATTGCACTTTGATGTAACTAAAGTTCAGATGAAAATACTTAAAGATAAATTAAAATCTAGACACTAACAGCACAGTGCTATGTGTTGACAGCATCTGGTTGTTTGTCTTGTGAATCAGGAGGCAGTGAGCTGTTAAACAGGGACAATATGAACGTGGCTGGAGTGGTGGTGGGGGTCATTTTTGCCACCGGCAGTGCTGTGTTGCTGGTTATGGCTGGACGGTTTGTGTTGAAGAAGTTTTGCTGGGCTGGTGCTCTGCCTCGGGCTTTCCACTAAGAGATCCATCAACTCGCCATCTGTTTTGCGTTGAATGAAGCTTAATTTGATATGCCGATAAGACGTCTGATCACATCACAGCATCTGCACAAACCAGCAAAGAACCGCTTTGCATAATGCCTATTTAGCATATTTTAATCTATTTAGACAGCACTGTGTAGTCCAGTCACCATGCGCTTGGAAGAAAAATCAAATGCTTAATTCTCTCATGTAAATACAAATACTGATATTGACATTGTTTGATATCTTTTAGATGTTTGTTATCTGAATAATACTGTAAAAGGGATGTAGGCCTAGCTGCATTATTGAGAGGAACAAGCTGTGCATATAATCTTTTTGTAATATTTTGATTACACATTGCTTCTTATACACATTGCTTGTATATTAGCTCAGGGGTTTTCAAACTTTTTGATGCCAAGGACCCCCAAATATGATCAAAAGGCAGCTATATTTTGTCATGTATAAAGAACCATTTATATTGTGTTAGAAATATTAAGTGTGCAATGTTGTTTATTAAATTAAATAACCGGCTTTTAGTTTGACTGTACCAAAAGCAAAGTAAATTATTCAAATAATATCTGGAAAGTTTTCTACCGACTATTAGATTAATTTAGTATAAAATAAGATTTAAAATAAGATTTATTTGTAAAAGAGCTTTTTTATATTTTGTGTTAAAAATGATTGCATTTGATAAACATGTTAACTTTGACAGCCCTAAAAAATAAATTATGTAAAAAAGTTTTCTATTATAGATTAAAGTAGTTTTGTAACATAGTTTTCATTGTGTCTAATTTTTCAAATGTTCTACGGACCCCAGTTTGAAAACCTCTGTATTAGCCAATGATTTACTGCTTCCTGTAATTTAATATGATATCACAATTGTTTAGATGTGATTTATTTAGAAAGAACTTTTATTCATATACTGTAGTTGAGACAATAATCAATGGACAACACATTTATTTCAAATATGTACAAATTTAACTTTTTTTATTTACACGTTTATGAAACAGTATATCCACACATTACACAGAATATCTTCAGTAAAAGGAAGAAAGGTTTTCTGTTGTCTTTCAATTCAATGGATTTCGCTGTACTTTACATAAGGATCTTTCTGAAAACTGTACAAACATCAATATTGTTCTACAAAATTACAGGTCACAATGTACAATCCAAACATAAGAGCTGTTATTTACAGTACATTACAGTATCATTTCTGATTGGAATGGAGGTGTGTTGTTTAATTTAGAGTGTGTACGATGTCTTGTAATAGGGCTGTGAGTCGGGTTGAGAAATCCTCCTGTATAGATTCTATGTCTGTCTGATGGAAACCAGCTGACTCACCATGACTCTGGTTTTCTTGTAGAGCGATCAACTGTTGATCTAAGTTAGAAATAAACTGTTGATTCCGAGCTGAGGAATTCTGGCAGAACTGATCCACTTTTGAAGCCATCACATCCCTTGGAGGCTGTGCCGAGGCCAGATGGCCTGCCAAAGCTATCTTGAGTGCCGCCACCTTCCCTTGTACCTCTAAACTGAAGGTACACACTTCCTGTCCCAGCCTGGCAGTAACTTCCTCCCAAAGCTCCTTTCCACTGCTGTCTCGTTCCTCCTCTACAGCCTCAAATGCTTTTGTTTTAAAATCCTCAAAGGCTGCTGTCCTTTTCTGGTGGCTTACCTCCAAAGCTAGCGTGATCCTCTGCACTGCCTCCTGGTAGAGTGTGGCTTCCTCTGGGTTCAGGTCTTGGAGGTTCAGACTGAGATTCTCACAGAGTTCTTGAGTGTTGGATTGGAGAGCCGTCTGGAGCTGCTTAGTGAAGGGGGAGAGGAACTCCTTGACATTGGCCATAGTGTGTTTCGGGTGGCTGGGGTAAGGAGAGAGTCTCTCCCTCAGTTCAGCAAGCTCCTGCTTGAGACGAGCCCTCAGGCGCTCAGACTCCATACTCAGTTTGCGACTCAGTTCAGCTGCCATGGGGTTGTAAGTGTCTTGGGAGTAAAGGTCACTGCTCACCACTTGGTTCTTCCACACACCACTGCAAAACAGGATCAGGGGTCAGTGATTTGGACAATGACTTGGATGTGGACAAGAATGTCCATGATAAAGAAAAGGAAAAAAATCAAACTAGTTGTGCCAAGTTATTCGAAATGTACTTTTTGTATTCTTGTTGGTTCATATGGTTTAAGAAACTCTTATACAAAAAAAATAATCTATTTAAATGTCAAGTGGTGTAACCATCAAGTAAAAAGAAATAACATTTTGCATACACCTTGATAACATTTGAGTGTACACCTCTTTTCATTATTTTCAAAAACAATTTTAAATGTATTTTTCAAGGTAAATTAATTTTTTTCTATAAATATTAATTATTAATTCATAAATATCTTAACTTTTTTGGTGGGTTGCACTACATGGCATTACAAACGTTTTTCAAATAAGAAGTTTTGCTAAAAAGTTTTTTTTCTAAGAAATAACTATAAAACTATATTATAACTACTTAATAAGGTTATCCATTGGAGAATATAATTATTTTTAATGAGCCATTTTCTTCATTATGATATCACAGATGTATTGCTCTGACATTTTCACTTCATGTCCCTCAAAAAATATCAAAATTAATTTTAATTTAGAAATTAAAAACACGCTGATCGCAGAAGAGGTGTATTCAAGACATGGTATGTATGAATAACATTTTTAATGCATGAAAATAAACAAAATAAATAAGCATCATGTCATTGTACCGTACTGTCAATACTTCTACTATGAGAGTGAACTTACTTCAAGTCTTTGGCAACATTTTTCTTGTCAATGGCCTGATTGTCTCTCTGTAAACTCCATGCGTCTTGACTGATCTCATCATTGAGTGGAAATGCTGAAGGGGAGGATGGTTGCATTAGATAAATGTAAAAAAAAAGGTAAGGAAAAAAGTACAAGGAATGTAAAAAATCTCCATTTTAGAGCAAATGGAAATTGATAATATAGAAACTGAAGAGGCAACAAACCTGTTGTAGTAGCTAAAGCCAAAGCCAATGCAACAAACTGCAGATTCATATTTTTGTAGTGTTGCAGGTTATTCTAAAAGAAAGAAAGAAACAAACAGGATTTATGTAATTAGAACCATTTATTTAAATATAATTGACTGCCAATAAATTAAAGAGGACAATTCAAATGTCATGAATTAATTAGTCTATACAAGTAGATATTTGGCCCTTACCTGTTGATGTGAAGATGAGAATTTCTTCTCGGGGTCCACATTTAAAGCAGTCCCTTATCAGAGGTTGTCCTGCTCTTCATCTGTGTCAACACATACAACGTGGAGGGTCAGTTTGATAACGATAGGCGCTAGGAACCTAAAGATATTTGACAGAATGGCCTCTTCAAAGCTGCTCTCTTCCAACAACACAGATTCAGAGTAGCTCCAGTGATGTCACATCAAGGCCAATATTGACGCAGTTCCAATTCATGCGAGGTCATTGCTATTGGAATGTTTACTACTAACCGGAGGTGTTTGGTCAGCTCTTATAGTCAACAGGTTACTTTTACATGACATGGGCTTCATACAGGATGCTCTGTCCCAGGGATTATGTTGGCTGTGAACTTAACTGCATGAAATTTGGCTTAGTTTTAGCAGTCATGTTGAGTCCTACTTAGTTTTCCCACAGCAATGACACCGAAATAAGTCACAGAGAATGAACCCACCAGGCATGTGCTTGCTGCATTATCTCTTGCTCCACAAACAAAGTTGCTGTTTGTTTGTTCTTTACTGATTGAGTCCTTAGGTTTGCTTTGAGTCAGCTTGTGATATACAAAGCCAATAGTGGCTTACTTTGAGCATTTGTTTACTCCAGTTTAGACCCACTTTCTGGCGGCTGTATAAGTGAGCATTAGGCAAGAACAAACCGTATGCAGGGAATTTTCCCATTCAAATGCCATAGTTTTAGTTACCAAACATTCTGTTTGTCCAGGGTAGTGTGTTGTGTAAATCTAAATCATTACATCATTGTAATTTGCTCCATTTATTTTGCTGTCTGGGCAATAACATGTTTATCTAGAGATACAATATAATTATACAATCGTTCAATTGTGGTGACTTTGGGAGCATCACTTTTACCTAAATATTATCGGTGTATCACTGGTAAAATTTCTGAAAAAAAGTTGGCTGTTAAGTCAGTCATATATCTTATCACTGACCCAAAAAACGAACGGAAACTAAACAGGCTTTATACCCTTCAGCAGAACTGGATCAATCCCACTACATTCATTCACAAATTTAACATCCTTTGGCCTAGGAAAGACTAATTCACGTACGTGACACACACTTAATAAAAAAGTTCTTCATCGCTGCCAAATGTTAATATTCATTTGCAGGGTTTGTTTCAGGTAAATATTCCTATTCTTCTTCTTCCTACTGAGTGAGAAACAGCTCTAAAGTATTCAGTTCATACGTGAACTCTTCGAATGATTAAGGTTGACATACTGATTCAGCCCGCACTTGACTCTGATTCATTCGCGCTTCAAAACAGTCGAAAAGAAGTGGCAGACACAATAGATGAACACAAAAAATAAATTTCAGTTAAAATGTTTCTCAGGTTGGTACACGGTATTCCATGTATTCCAGTACATTTTTTTAGGGCACAACAGTATTTTACTTGTGGCTTGTGCCACAGGAAAACGAGTCTAGCGAGTTGTAGCGTCGCCTGCTATTTATAAATGCGTCACTAGTGAGTTAGATCTTTAAATACGGACACAGTTGTTATCTAGGAGGAGACTGCAAATAACTCTCCATGTATTGAGTTTAACTTGCAATCACAAATTGTGCAACAAGTTGTTTTGTGGGAATGGATATCAATTTATAAGTAGGCTAACTATAACATATATTATCAGTTTTTTTTAATCAGATAAGTTTATAACTTCAGCACTAAAGCTACCATGTCAGTTGAGTTCATTCTTATGTAGGGCTAAAAGTGTGTGAAATGTGAACATTTATTGCATAATTGAAGTCACCATTAGGTCATAGTCCACACACGCTCAGATAAAGTAATTCAGCGTCCAAATTCAATGATTTGAATCACATTGCAAAAATTATGAGATCATCATAAGCAGTAAGCATAGTGTTTAACTGGCATCCAGATTCATACTTTTTAAAACATTGTTTTTCACTCCAAATTTTATGTCTGATTTACATTGTCAATACTAGATATGATTCCCTTGCACAGTTTAAAGAGTGTAACAATTTTTGATCAGATAAGTTTATAACTTCAGCACTAAAGCTACCATGTCAGTTGAGTTCATTCTTATGTAGGGCTAAAAGTGTGTGAAATGTGAACATTTATTGCATAATTGAAGTCACCATTAGGTCATAGTCCACACACGCTCAGATAAAGTAATTCAGGGTCCAAATTCAATGATTTGAATCACATTGCAAAAATTATGAGGTCATCATAAGCAGTAAGCATAGTGTTTAACTGGCATCCAGATTCATACTTTTTAAAACATTGTTTTTCACTCCAAATTTTATGTCTGATTTACATTGTCAATACTAGATATGATTCCCTTGCACAGTTTAAAGAGTGTAACAATTTTTGCTTAAGTAAGTGTGTGATGTTAATTCAAGCTTGTTTATACTGCTATAGGACTCTGGATCCTGCAGATTCAACTTTAACCCAGATATTGCAATCTGTTTACTAGGCTGACCATGGCCTTCTCGCCTACGGGGTGCATCAAACAAATTAAGCCAAGGGATGTGAAAAACAAGGTTTGTTGTTTCAGCATCCCATTGCTTGTTTGAATAGAGAGTGCCTGGGATGTTCTCTTTCCCTGCCAAAGTATTTGAGAAAGTGTACACAAGTAGGACATTTCTGATATGACTGGACTTTTTCTCATAAAACTGCAACTTGTGACTGATTTGATATTTTTCAGATGTGCTGAAAGACATTTAAAGCACAGTCAAAATTATTAATCAGTTTCATGGTTTCACTGTGGCCTGTAATCTGAACTGGCAGCATCAGGTTGCATCTTTCTACCTATTGGCATGTGTGATACTTTATCTCTAGACTGTTCATGAATCATTCAGCATGGCAGGGAGAGAGATTCCAGTATGCCTTTGAGCTGTCTCTGAGCCCTGGACAGCAAACTGACGTGATGTGCTCGTTCTGGGTTTGCCTCTGCTGGCCTACCCTACTTTGCTGGTTCTTTGCCCCAAGACTGAGCACTGCTGTTGGATCAAACATAACTCTAAGACTTCCTGAGAGATCTTCCTGCAAACCAGGTAACTTGAATTTTTCTGGGACATGAGGATGTAAAAAATGCATCAAGTGGGTGTTTATTGGGGTTAATTTTTATTACAATGTGAACAAGACAACTGTCTTAAACTCTATACCATGCCTTGATCATATATGTTGGCTACTTCTATGTGTATTTTTATATGTATAATAAAAATAATTATATTTTACACTTGTTCTGTTAAACTCTAAAAATGCATTATACAAATTATTTTTTTTGAAAAATTTGAAATAAGCCAAAAATGTCATGTTTGAAGAAAAACTTAAAGAGTAGTTCATGCTGAAAGTTTACTCACTCTCAGGCCATCCAAGATAGCATTACATCACTTGCTCAACAATGGATCCTCTGCAGTGAATGGGTGTCGTCAGAATGAGAGTCCAAACAGCTCCATCAGTTAAAGTTTTGTAAAGTGTAAAGTCGTGTCTTTGTATCCATCAAGATGTTTCATCATTAAAGTCATAATTAAGACAGATGCTTCTGATGATTTATAGTTAAATTGCTTTATTAACATTTTTGATTTGTTTAATGGATTTGATGATGGACAAACATGCAGCTTTTTAATTCACAAGACATCCATTTATGAACTGGTGTTATGTGGATTATTGTGATGTTTTTATCAGCTGTTTAGTTTCTCATTCTGATGAATTGGTTTCTCTTATCATTCCCATTCACTGCAGAGGGTCCATTGGTGAGCAAGTGATGTAATACTAAATTTCTCCAAAAGTGTTCTGATCAAGAAACTAACTTATCTGCATCTTGGATGGCCTGAGGCTGAGTACATTTTCAGCACATTTTCATTTTTGGGTGAACTGTTCCTAAGAATGAAATTGAGTTTGATTATTGAAGCAAGATTAACCTTCTAATTTTGTGCACTCTAAAGGTTTTTACTGCCCAGAGGGAGGTGAGGGTCCAGTTCCATGTCTCAGAGGAACATTTGGACCAAGTTTTTGGGCCCAGTCTGTAAATGACTGCATCAGCTGCCCACCACATCACTATGGACCTAGAGAAGGCTTGAGCAATTGCCTGCCCTGTGGGCCCTTGTCACAGCAGCCTCTGCCTGGACAGGACAGCTGTACATGTCTGCGAGAGGGTCAAGTCTTCCAGGTAACAACTTATTGCGTTGTTTCCCATGCATTTGTAGCTAATCGTAGAAAAGCAATCTGCAGACCTCTGCTCAGACAGACGCTCATGTTTCAGCCTAGTGGGAGTCTGGTTACCACTCTCACTGACTGCTGAATGCTCTTTTCATCAGTTACTAGTCACTAGGGAAAACAGTCAGGATTTATTGTCTCTAACGGCTGCTGTCTTCCCAATCCTGAATGTAGGCCAGTGACGGACAGTGTCCATGTACTTTGGTATACACACAGAAAGGAGAAGCCTGTGTGTTGAAGGTCTATGAGATCTGCAAGGATGGAAAAGCACGAAACCAGCATGGAGAATGTCTGGACCACAAGCAATGGAAGCAGTATTGCTCCCAGCAGGTGAGCATCCAAAGGAAAGAGGAAACCGGGGTAATAATGAGAAACCTGCATTACAGTTGTGCTGTTTGCACAGTGATGATGACATACCATTCAAAATTTTATGAATGGTGCGTGATAACTTGCTTATTTTGCTTATGAAAGACATCCAATCTTCAGTGTTTTCTTAGTGTTGAATGGTTGACCAGCAAGTCAGTGACCTGTAAAGTAAAATACCTTCCTCCATGAACTTTTAGTGCACACATAAGGGGCCACATGTGTACCGCTGAACATGATGTGTGACTTATGACCCATGGACACAGTTTTCTCATTGAGCAATATGTCCAATGTTGTACGCCCCCCC